>NC_090232.1:14537606-14777606 GCF_024489055.1 Chanodichthys erythropterus
AAGCCCCTGAGGAATGTAGGCCTGTTCTTAGTGGACTCACTAGAGTAGAAGGTAAAAGCAAACCATATTTTTCTTCCCTTTTTTTTCTAAGACACTCACTCTATCTGTCAATCTCTCTGGCTCTGCATTTCACAAGACAGGACAGCGAGAAAAATGAAAGTTCTGAAGTCTGAACCTGCATAATGGCTGTCAGAGCACACACACATACACACATTAAAGCATTGATCAAAGGTGAGAAATCTTGACATGAAGCAGACTTTAATGTGAACTTAATCCCTGAAGCACATCTGTCCTAGAAAGATGGATTCCATAGGCAAAAAGAATTCTTTTCTCCCCCTTAAAGAAACCACAGGTTAAAATGGTAGTCGTGAACATTGATTAACATTATTCAAAAGATAATTCAGGTTCTCTAATCTGATTGCACAAGTGGTGTTCCAAGCATGACTTGCTGAACATTTTTTTTTTCTTTTCAAGTTTGATAGACACTGACACATACACTATCAACATATTGATAGCATCTAAAAAACTGTTTAGAAACTTTAAAACACATTAAATGCATTAAATAAATGTGAAAAAGTTAAACACAGTTAATCAAATTTATTATAAATACAATAAAAATAACCCATTGATATGTTATGAACCTTAAATGATTTGCAATGGTTTCAATGTCTATCCAATCTTATGAAATATGTGGTATAGGACTATATACAAATTCTTAGGAATACTAATGAGATCATGTTGGGTATTTCTCATACGTGGCATTGTTCCATCACTTTGTCCCCAGTGGCTAGAATACATAATGTGTTATATGCTTCTGCCTGGCGATATGGATCTTCTGCAGAAAATATGAATTCATGCATCATTAGCCTAATCCTGAGAGCATTTAAAAAGCATTGCATTCAACAGCCACCACTAAATCTTTAATAAAAGATCTAGAAGGTTACATAAAACAGTAATGCATCTTTTTTTTTTTTTTCTTCAGAAAACTGTGTGTATCTTCTCTGGCTTAGTAAACATTAATCATTAACCTCAACATATGGTTGATGTTGATCCAAACCACTGAATCAACTGGGCAGCCATTCCTATACGTGCACAAACACACACACGCACGCACGAACGCACACACACATTCACATTGTGAAACGTAGGGACATTGCATGGGCGTAATGGTTTTTATACTGTACAAACTGTATTTTCTATTGCCCTACACTACCCCTACCCTAAACCTACCCATCACAGGAAACTGTGCACATTACTTTCTCAAAAAACTCTTTCTGTATGATTTATAAGCCTTTTGAAAAATGGGACATGGGGTAATGTCCTTATAAGTCACCCTCTCCTTGTAATACCCATGTCATACCCATGTCATTATACAAATTTGTGTCCTGATATGTCACAAAAACACACACACACACATGAACGCACGCACGCACGCACGCACGCACGCACACACACACACACACACACACACACACACACACACACACACACACACACACACACACACACACACACACACACACACACACACACACACACACACACACACACACACACACACACACACACACACACACACACACACACACACACACACACACACACACACACACACACACTCACACATGCACACAGAGTATAATCAGTAAAGCTAAACAATGGTCAGCATTACAGCATTAATGGTAGCATAAATCAGTATGCACACAGACTTGTGGTGAACAAAGAAAGCATGCTTCACAGCAGAATATTTAAATAGTGAATGATTCCATGTGCACGGCTGAAACCCTAATCCTAAATGGAAGAAACATCAAAGAGAAATTATAAACTAAGGTCTATTTACACCAAGAGAGAAAATTCATAGTGAACAAGATATTAGAAGTCAATATATCTATTATGATATATTGGTGGTATCTATTATGCTCTTTGTAAAAGTCTTGATTTTGATTATGGGGTCTACTTGATAAAAGAAAAAAAAAAAAATAATCACATATTTTACATTATCGCAGCACCTCTCTCTTAACAGTCTCAAGGCTGCGCCATTTCGGAGGTCAGCCGCAAGCATCATTGAGGCTGCTTCATTTCAGTAAACTGACCACTACATTCCAAAGTCATTAAGGAATTACAACAGTTTACACTTCACTAGGAATCATGGTCAGCATTATAGACCTTATGTAGCTTCGCCCCTTTTCAGCACTGTGCTCGTTGTCTTTTAACTTCTGGTTTGTATTTCCACAGAGATCTTACGTATTTATGAATGAACTGCTCATTTTATAATATTCCCGGTCTACTGACATTTGTTAAGACATCTGCTTTAAACATTACAATGTTCATGATAACTTTTGTTAACTCTACATTGAGTAAATCCACTTCACCAGCTAATTATTCTTTGACAGCGATGCAATAGAAATATACAGGGCTACCGCAAAAACGGAAGTTCAAAAACAAAATTCTAAAGATGACTGCACGCACATTTCTTTGGCGCATAAGGTCTATAATAGTGAATGTTCTGAAATAAGACATCCTTTATGATGTATGACTTACAAATGTAAGTCAACCAGTCCTCCCCACCACTTTTTTGCATATGCCTTAGGCAGGAGTTATTTAAATAAGTGTGGTGTGTACATTTCCAAAAGTAGACTCAAGACGACAATGGAGTTTCAGGGAGTTCAGAAACAGTGCTTACTGATATAGAGTAGAGAATAACTCTCTTTGGAGTAACTTTGTGTTTTGTACAGACCTTTTTCATGCTCAAACAGCAACATTACACACTAAAGAAGGTTGAAAAAAAAAGAAAAGAAAATCATTATAGGACCCCTTTAAAATAGGTTTCTTTTTGTAATATGTAATAATTTTTGTCTACTTCTGAAATTACATCGATTTTCAAGTGACATTACAAACGCCTCTTTCTCTTCCGTCCAAACACCTGGACCGATTTTATATTTTAAACGGCCACATTATAAAAGATGATTTTAATCGCTATTTCTTCTTGAGCTGGCATTGATTTATTTTTTCAAAATTTATATTTTTGCTCACAAAACCTCATCCCTAGTCAGGCTGATTAAGTTATAATAAACAACATTTTTGATTGGAGTTAATCGGGGTGTTCAGTACTATACTTTTCACTTTTCCTACATTTTTTTTCTTTTTTCTCTCATTCAATACCATGTTTCCCCCTTGAAATGTGTCAGCTTATGAAAGCAAAATGCATCATTTCACTTTGACATTAAATCAAACCTTTTCAAAGGCTGTTTTTATTTTGTCTTCCGGGGGAAAATAACTTAAAAAAACAATAAGGTTTTGGGTTATGTGCCTTGAACCTTTTTTATTACAAGTATACACCACTATTTTTGTTATTATATCATGATATTAGGATCTGGACATTTTAAATGTGAGAATCTTGACAGGCCAAAACTTTAACCAAAAAGTTACTTAAAGTAATCTTTTTGAAGGGTGAATATTGAGAAAATGTAAACTTAAGGTATTTAAATGTATAAAATGGCTTAGCCTACTGCAGCAACTTCCAGTTTTCTTAGATATTTAGCACCAGTTTATCAGGAAGTGATGATTTTGTTTTCGACGACTCACTGAATGGAAACAGTGCATTATTCGCAAATGTTTAATGCGATATACTAATTTTGCACATAAGTTAAATTCACAACGTTGGATGGAAACATAGCATTTGAGATTAATGGGAAAAAAAAAGTGAACCATTCATTTGAATTTCACAATTCAATCTCCAATAGTTAAGGTAAAACCTTTCAAGCATTTTAAAGACATTCTGAAAGCATGGTATTGAAATTCAAGCAATACGTTGATGATTGTGCTATTAAAATGAAATGAACAGGTCAAAACAATTGGCATGAAGAGCCTGGTGATTAGGTGTTTAAATAATTATTCATTTTCATTAACATTTGACTTCTCTTCATTTCTGAGCTGTGAATGAAAATGGTTATCAATGTAGTAGTATAAAGTTCGTAAAGAGAGAAGTTTTAACTTTTGAGAACAGGTTGGAGCAGCCCTAATTCATCATTTGTTCTGTTGAGGAGAAACAAGTTGTTTCAAAGGGCTGTTCTCCAGGCTGAATGAACCAATCAGAAATTTGATTTGATATAGAATGTTGCATGGGGACTGATAGAAAAGGCACAAAGGCATGAATCAATACTGAAATAAACGGAGAGAGATTTATTCTGCTTTTATTACTCAGGCTTCTGAATCACACTTTGTTCCACTTATCTAAGTGTTCACATGTCTCTTTGATCTCTCTCTCTCTTTCTGCTCCTCTCTCGAAGCGGCAATAGCTGTGAGTAAATTCAGCCTGGGTATGCAGCATACCTGCTCTTCAGAATGATTTAAAACCATAAGGGCTCGTCAAGTATTGCAGCTTAATAATGCAGATAATTCAACAGGGACTGCAGGTCTAGAGACCGTTGCTTTTAAAAGGGCTACTTAAAACAGCATTTTATGAATAACAAATCCTCCAAATAATAAGCCTCCATCCCCTGTTATTCCTTCTTTAAACCCCAAAGGTACATGTAAAATAACAGAGCTATTTTCTAGTCAAAGTGTTCTAGACATTGCATGCACTAACAACCACCCTTGTATAACCTCTAAGATCCCTTGCTTAATAAAAGCAAGCAAGAGAGAGAGAAGAGAGAGAGAGGAGAGAGGGAGAGAAAGAGGACGGACACACAATAGTGAAGTTGAAAGAAAGGGAAAGAAAAATGAAAAGAACAAAGGGTACGGAGGTTTTGTCTTTAGTATTTGTAATTAGAAACAGGGGGTAATGAACCAGCATCACATCAGAACCACAGATTAACTCATTTACCACCAGGTTATGAGGCCCCAGTGTTCAACAGCTATTTCCATGGAGTTTTGGTTGATAATAAACACATACGCACCATAATAGAGTTCATTTAGCCTTCCATAACTCAATCACGGCAGTAATGCGAGACAAGCTAACTCATTACAGTAGCCCTCAGTGAGATTCATTGATGGAAGTGGGCCGAGATGGATGGCGCGGCTATCAGACCAGGAAAGGCAGGGTTAAACATCATCATGAAACCTTTAAAGGGACAGTAGAGACAAAAATTAAAGTTCTCTCATAGTTTTTTAACCGTCATAAGGTTGCACACCTGTTTGTTGTGTACGTACAGTAACACAAAAAGAGAAGTTGGTAACACTATGGGGAACAATTCTCACTTTTAACTAGTTGATTATTAGCTTGCATATTGGTTGTTTATTAGTACAAAGCTCATATTAATGCCTAATTCTGCATGACTATATTCTACATCCCTCAATCCTACCCCATACCTAAACTTAAATGCTACAACAACTACCTTACTAACTATTAATAAGCAGTAAATTAGGAGTTTATTCAGACAAAAGTCGTAGTTAATAGTGAATATGTGTTTCCCATACTAAAGTGTTACTGATAAGTTTAGCAGAATATCTGAGCTGCTCTTTTCCATACAATGAAAATGGATGGGGACAGGGGCTGTCAATCCAAAAAAAAAAAAAAAAAAAAAAAAAAAAAAAAGACAAACATACCATTAAAGTCAGCATTAAATAAAAATTTCAATTTTTTAAATGTATCCTAAAGAACGTATTGTGAACAATACATCCATGCATACACTAAAATTGTAAACTACTCCCCATCAAAGGCAGCACAAACACTGTGTCTACAACGGATGCAAAAGCTAAAAGCTGTCTACACTGGAAGGGCCAAATGCAAATCCCAACCCAGTCTCATTAGAAAAATGTACCTGTGGGAAAGTTTACGTGAGTCGCAAAATACGTACCGTTGACGTTGGTTTTTGACGCTGGTTTTTATATGAATCACCACAGTTCTGATTTGAAATTTGGACTCCATTGCGTTTTAAAATAACGTACCACCAACACTTCACCTAGACCTACTAGATAGTGTTGACAAAAGCAAATGTGACATAAAAAGCATCCATAATTGTGCCGTTTTTTTTTTTTTTTTTTTAGATCTTTCTTTGAGCTCTTTTACCGTGACTTGCCTTTCACTGGATTCGTACCCAAGGCTGGTTAAGCGATGCAAAGTCCAAAATATATTTGTTTACCAATCATGCACTCTGGTAAAAGAAGTCATTCTTTTTGAATTCATAACATAATATTGTGCAAGGAGACGTGAAAACAAGTCATTATTGATCCATTGTCACGGATGCACACAGAGACAAGGTGGTAAGTCCAAGCGCAGCTTTTATTGGGTAATCCAAAGGCATATATCAAAAAACAGGCAAGGGTCAAACTCCACAGAACAGTCCACATCAAACAGAAAACCAGGAACAAAAGTGCATGTAACGTAAATTAACAAACCACAACCAAGGACAGAAAAAAAGTATAAATAGACAGACACTAATGACAAACTCAAAACAGCTGGTGCAATGAAGGGATAATGAGTCCGGGCAGTGGGTTATGGGAAATGAAGTTCTGACAGGTGACAAAAGTCCATGTTGGAGTGCCCTCTAGTGGTCAACTCGGGCACTCCAATTCCTGATCATGACAATACCCCCTCCTTACGGAGCGGCTACCAGATGCTCCATGAAACAAAAACAAAACTCTCAGGAGGGAGGTGGACTGGAGGAGGACCAGGGGGAGGGACGGTGGGTCAGGTCCAGAGTCCCCAACTGAAGGCCAGGGGGGAGCCAGAGGAACAGACCATGGAGGCTCTAGTGGGGTCTGAGTCCTGGCTGAGTGCCAGGGCGGTGCTGGAGGAACTGACCAGGCGGGTTCCAGCAGGTCTGGAGTCCTGGCTGAGTGCCAGGGCGGTGCTGGAGGAACTGACCAGGCGGGTTCCAGCAGGTCTGGGGTCCTGGGTGAGTGCCAGGGCGGCGCTGGAGGTACTGACCAGGCGGACTCCAGCAGGACTGATGGCCTGTGCAGCGGTGGCGGACTCCATGGCCATATCAGGAAGAGTGGGCAGCTCGGTGACGGCCTCCATGGCCGTATCAGGGAGAGCGGGCAGCCCGGTGCTCTCTGGGATGACAGTGGGCTCGGGCTGGCCGACTGCTCCAAAGTCCATACAGCTCGAGTTCATCCTCCATGCACGCAGGACAGCCAAAACATAATAGGTGAGCACAGCCCTCTGGGCCAAGACAGGACTGACCAGGAGAGGAGGCAGCTCTGGAGCAGACTCACAGGCTGGAACAAGCTCCCTAGCTGGAGCGGACTCCCTGGCTGGAGCAGACTCCCTGGCTGGAGTGGGCTCTGGGAAGGCCTCCAGGCCTTGAGGGATGACTGAAGCCTTCCTCCTCCTCTTCCTCCTTTTACGAGAGTGAGGCGATGACTCCTTGCCCACCTCCTCTTTGGACTCGGGAGCGAACTCACAGGCTGGAGCGGGCTCTGGAGCTGGAATGAGCTCTGGAGCGGACACACGGGCTGGAGCGGCCTCTGGCTGAGCATGTGTTGCCCATTGGCTTCTAATGGAGAAATATTCGACAAAGTCCCAAAAATCCAGGATTTGAAGCCCCTCCATCTCCCACTGAGGCAACGGGTCATCCAGACATGCATTACAAATATCCTTTATTGCCGCATCGTTGTAGCCCAGCCCCACCGTCCTCGTCCAAAACGACTGGCCGAAGCACCCTTCCTCCCATCCGTCCTGACGTAGGGCCGTCAACGCCCGAAATCGAGCCACCCGCTCCCTCATGTTGGCCGGCGGAAGAATCTGGAAGCTCATGCTGCTGGATCTGTTAATGGTGGTTTGTTCTGTCACGGATGCACACAGAGACAAGGTGGTAAGATCCAAGCGCAGCTTTTATTGGGTAATCCAAAGGCATATATCAAAAAACAGGCAAGGGTCAAACACCACATCAAACAGAAAACCAGGAACAAAAATGCATGTAACGTAAATTAACAAACCACAACCAAGGACAGAAACAACTGAGTATAAATAGAGAGACACTAATGACAAACTCAAAACAGCTGGTGCAATGAAGGGATAATGAGTCCGGGCAGTAGGTTATCGGAAATGAAGTTCTGACTGGTGACAAAAGTCCATGTTGGAGTGCCCTCCAGTGGTCAACTCGAGCACTCCAATTCATGATCATGACATCCATAATCTGACCCTGTGATCATAAATGTCTATGAAAACGATTAAAAGCGCTTGCAGTTTTACTGCCTCTAGTGTTATTTTTTTGTTGGAAACTGCAGTGATATGTATGCACTGGTAAGTATTTTGGCGACTCACGAAAACATTACATCAGGTGCGTCTTTCCTATGAGACCAGGTTGGCAAATCCATTTGTCCTTATGTTGCATTGCACTACATCCAGTGTAGACAGAATCAATGATTATAATGGGTCTTTTTGTCTTTAGTCATGTCACGTTGCTCTGTTTGCATCTGGTGTAGATAGGGCTGTCCCTAATTGTCTAAACATTAGTCAACAAAAAGAGGCTGGATTGACTAAATGTTGATTAGTCGGATAGTCGCAGAAAAAAAAAATCCACAGGAATTAGCGAAATCATGCAGTGACAGTTTGGCTGGTCCATGCAGTAACGTGTCGGGCAGAAAATCCAGAGTGTGGGAAAATTTCGAGAGGGTGAAGAATGACCACAAGAATGTGACACGCGACCTAAAACATGACTTATCTTATAAAACATGTTAGTAACCTAATGTTAGCCACTTTACATGGATGCCTGCTCTAAAGTTAACAATAACCTAGATAAATCTATGCTAACATTTGGCATATATCCAAGTGTTTGAGCGGAGTGTGGAAGCTTAAATTAGTACCACATTTAATGCACAATGTTTAACTTAAATTCCATGTCCACACCATTAGAGTGCATCTTTTTAAAATCCAGCTTCATTGTTGTTACCTTATTTTATACAGTAAAGTTCTGGCAACCACAGATGCTGTTCCCCGCCCCGTAAATTTCACATTTAATTTAATTTATGTTAATTAATATAATTATTATTTTTTATTTATTTATTTACTCTATTATTATTATTACAGTGTATGTTTTTTTTTTTATGTTTTGACCTCATAATGTTTTGATCAAAAGATTATAACTCGATCTTCTGGCAAAAGGACATACTTCTCCATTTTGTCTACATAAACCCCACTCCTTTCATTCAATCAAATGCAAGCTCAAATTCAGATCTGCCTCTGTTCAATCAAAAATTGGTGGATTGAACCAAGTAGTTTTGTTCGATACCAAGTTAGTACTGAAATAAAAAAAAAAAAAAAAAAAAAAAAAAAAAAAGACATTTTGAGCTCTGCTGAGCGGATTCGTAAATATCTCTGGCCATTGTATTCACACGCTCAACATATACGTCTGTGATTGGTTACGATGATCAACGTATCAAAAATAACATCAAGGACACTTTTCACAGAGCGCTTACACAGATACACACATGAGCATTTGAAACCAGGCGTCTATCAATGGACTGGTCCGCTGATAGACGCCTGCTTTCAAACGCTCCCGCTTTCAAATTAAATGCTCCCGTGCACTGATAGCCATTCACTGACATGTATGTTGAGAGTGTGAACGTAATGGCCAATCAAAGGTGTTTACAAATCTACTCAACAGCGCTTAAAGCATCACATCTCTTGAGGGCTGTGGTAGCCATTCACTTTTATTGTATGGAAATAGCAGCTTGGACATAATATTAAAAGTGTCTCCTTTTGTGTTCCACAGAAGAAAGAAGACAATCCGGTTTTAAAAGATATGAGGGCGAGTAAATGAACACAGAATGTTCCATTTTGGGTGAACTATTCCTTCAGTACCTCCTTTCTCTGTTCATCAGAAAGAAATGTGTCCTGAGGGGCATCTTTTTTTTCCCCTCATGTGAGTGTCTCCATCAATGGTGCATGATGAAAGACAAATGAAGGTTTGATCATCATTATTCAAAATCTCCTTTCACTTCCTCACAGAAGCCCCCACCTCCTCATCAACCCCCCTGCACAATAACCCTCCAGGAGCCCTTGATCCCTATGACTAGAAATCAGAAGGGCAATTTCAGGGACAGCAGATCATAATTCAATTCCCCCTCATCTCGGTTGATGCAGAGGTCGATGCATTCAATTAGGCGATGACAAAAATTGCAGTCACTCAGGAGGACAAGTCACATACCTCAGGAAATAAAACAGCAACAACATAAACAGGTCAGACGACCAAACTGGGGAATGGCTAAAGAAGAACTGCAGTGTTCTGGGATGAACGCATTGAGCAGTGCTGCGCCGTGTTTACGGGACAACACTGGGTTCATTCAAACATAATTGAAAAACATGTAAATGAGTTTGAGAAATAAATGCTGTTTGTAGGCGTAATGCGAACAAGGTCTTGTTTGGCTCATGCACAGCAGTTTGCCGTGTGTGGGAATTCTCTCACTTGAATGAACTGAATGTAGATGCTCTCAGTCAGAGAATTGTGGATGGACACAAATTCTGCCATAGTACTGTAACCCTAAAACACATAGGTATATATTGCTACAGTCAAGGGTATGATGGCAGCAAATTTGGTGGTAATTAACTTTAGATGGGCCACTATTTTATACCAGTGATATCCAACCAAATACTAAATCAATTAAAGCTGCAAGCAGCGATGAAAGGGCCCTCACACCCGGGCTCACTGCCACCCGTTGGATTCAGGAAAACAGTGAACAGTGGGTGACATGCATGTAAGCGAGTAAATACAGGATAATTATGGCCAAGTCATTTCAAAGTGCCACACTTCCTGCTGACAACAGGTGGCGCTTTGACTGTAATTGAATATTGCCATGTCGATGTCTTCAGGTCAGGATTATTATCAAACATGTGAAGTTTGGAGCAGATCGGACATTGTATGCCTGAGTTACAACAACTTCCTGTTTCGTGCAAATAATAGCATACATTAGCACTTAGCCAATTGTTTCATGATTTAACGTGGCCCTCAAAAATGTGATTCCCCTTTCATGGCGAAACATCAGACTTTGTCAGGCTGCCATGGACACGCCCTTCAATGAAAACTCTAGATCTTCGCAATTTAATGTCTCACAGGCCTTTAGATTAGACTGACCAAATATGATGTTGATCTGATAAAAGCTCTAGGAGGAGTTCGTTAAAGTACAATGTCTGGGAATGGCAAAACATTTTCAGAGAAAATTCTAAATATCTGCCTTCTTGTTGGGTTTAATGTGCCCCCAGGGGCTTTTTTGTAGGTATTCGGCTGTTATATCTCTCTATCGAATTTCATAACTGTACGTGAAACGTAGCACGAAGGGCTCTTAATTGAAATTTTGTAGGTGGCATGTTTAGGCCAAGCATGTTTAGGCCCTAAAAAATGTGATTCATGTTGGAGGAGGAGGAGGAGGAGGAGGAGGAGAAGAAGAAGAAGAAGAAGAAGAAGAAGAAGAAGAAGAAGAAGAAGAAGAAGAAGAAGAAGAAGAAGAAGAAGAAGAATTGGCTGAGCAATTACAATAGGGTCCTCACACCATAGGTGCTTGGGCCCTAATTATTCTACATAAGTTTAAGCATTTTGACAATGCAGTTGAATAAAGACCAATACTAATCATAAAATGTAAATAAGGGAATCTCTATATAATATAACATTAATATAATATAATATAATATAATATAATATAATATAATATAATATAATATAATATAATATAATAATAATATTATAATATAATATAATATAATATAATATAATATAATATAATATAATATAATATAATATAATATAATATAATATAATATAATATAATATAATATAATGTAATGTAATGTAATGTAATATTATATAATATAATATAATATAATACATAAATTTCCCTTTAAACAAATACAAAAAACTTAGATAAAGATAAAACTTTCAAAATAACCAACATAAAATAAGTATTACTATTACAAATAATTAGACACTGTAATTTAACCTTAAAACTGTTCAGATTGAAACACTTTATAATAGCATATGATGATCATAAATGTTTTGAGATAAATATTTATTAAAAAAATAATAAATAATAATAATAAAAGAAATACATAAATATGAGGAGTAGCTTACCACAACTTACCCTATTTTATTTATTTATACATTATTTATTTATTTATTTAAATATATTCATTTATTTATTTTCATTTTATATTAATGAGATGATTGTTTTGGAGGTATGGATGTTTGGTTTTTCGTATGACCAAACGTAGAAATACTGTATATCATACTAAAGCAATTTACATACAAATGTTATTAAAGCCTAGAGTAATAACATTTATTCATAAGAAGAAGAAGAAACAGCAGAAGACGAAGACGATGACACCAATGGCTGCGTCCGATAGCTTAAAAATGCTGCCTTCGGAGGACGCATTCCAAGGTAGGAAGGCATTAAAACACATCCTAATCCAATGTTAGCTTCATTTCCTGTCTCCTAGGAATCTTAATCTAGTCATTTTTTTACCTTTGATATCCCACAATCCTGTGCTTTTAATTCTGTGACAGTTGAGCTAAAAATAAAGATGGCGTCTGAAAGTTGGGGTTGGTGGTCAGTTTTTGTGTAAATTTACATTTTTGACTAATGTTTTCTACTTTTGATGTCATTTAGCAAAACATTAGTATTGTAATTAAATATTTGCTTATCACTAAAGCTCACTCTGTTTTGTTGTAGATCATTAAACCGTTATGCTGCCTCAGAAATATGTCCGAAATCAGTTTTGTGAGCTACCTTCATGTGCAAACGTTGCCTGCATCTGCCTGATATGGCATCGAGGCAACAAGTCAGCAGCCTAAGCTTTCGGATGCCGCCAACACGTTTGTGATCATTTCAGTTGCCATGACGATGACAAGATCACACAGGCCACAAAAATGCCTCGAGGGCCCATGTTTACTGTATTCGGCGTTCATTAAATATCAGCAGGTAGGAGTGATGTTCAGTCTTGATTACACAAGTCATTAACATCACTTTCTTCTTCTGAGCTTAAATAATTAAGTAGCTGTGGTTACACAGGCAGATCAGGAGAAAAAGCAGGGCAAGCCAAAAAATGGCAAAGCAGTATCGTCTATTTATACAATCCCCATGTCAGGACGGTGGTGGGGATGATCAAAGGCTATACATAACTTCCTTCTGGACGTGAGAATCCAACAGAGATTTAAAACTGCACCATTTCTAAAGACAGAGCAGTCATCGAGTTCGCTGAGCTCTAAAGTTTTAGCTTCTCACTTTTTATGTCAAGAACAAAAGCAAGAGAGAGCTGATTTAAATAAGGATATTAAACATACTGAAAGCGTCAATCTGTAGCATGGCAGCGTCATGCTGGGCACATGAAACGCTGTCTGGCGTTGAGCTTCTGATCTTTAAACCTGAGGCTAAGATCTTCTAATGGACCAAAAACTTGTGAGGATTCTAGGATGTCATTAGATCCATTTCTTCTTCTGTGACACTTTAAAGCGATATTAGTGCTTTAGATCAAGTAATTATCTGCTAATCAAAAAGAAGAAAGAAAACATCTAACACATCTCTTTGTTTACACCTGTTCACTTCATGTGTTTCTACTGATCGGATAGATATCTTGGTCTGCCTGAAAAGATCTGCCTTTGAGAAATTATTTTGATTTGTCTGCAGTCTGAAAATTCATCTCGAAAAGCGCATTTCAAAGAGCATTTACACCTGGTGACTTGTAAATAGGTCCATAAACACCTGCCAGGTCTTATAAAAATATGTATAAAATATATAAAAAATAAATAATTGAATAAAAAAGAGAGTTTAAGTAATAATAAAGCAATAACATATAAGCAAGAGTTTGTTTTGGCCATATATCTGGCTGTATGGCTTGATTTGATCATATGCATTTATACAATATAGTTAAAAAAATAATAAAATAATGTAATATTTAGTAATTCTAGATACAATATTGTCAGTGACTTCATGTGTTTTCGGTCCATCAACAAAAATAGTTCCAAACAAAGTGACAGCAAAACCACAGCAACACCTAGTCACTCAACATATCAAATCAAATTGGTTGAATGAATGATTCAATGACTCATTTGTTCAAAATTAATCAGTGTTTATGAACGAATATGTTGAAGGAATGACACACTCATAAAGAATATCTCTTGTCCCTACTGGCATGTATGAATGTTTTTTGCACTATATTACAATATATCAAAGTAAATGTAATTAGTTTTGAAGAAAGTACAAGCATAATGTTTAACTTTTACAAAGTGAAGTGTGTAAGCTTCAAATTTTAAAACAATCAATATGGTATGGCTATTCAAAATGAAGACAAAACTTACTTGGACATTAAAGGTGCAGTCATGCTAGACATCATATTCTTTTTTTTTTTCTTTTTTTTTTTTTTTTTTCTTGTTCTTCTTTTCCCCATTAATTCAAATGAGAATTCTGCAGAGTGAAAGTAAACTTTTGACTCTGTATATAAAGTTCAAGCTTGTTAAACTCTGACATACAAATTTTCACAGGAAAAAGATGTTTCTAAAAGACCTCTTGACTCAGAACTCAATAGACTACAATTATGTAAAAAGAATGGCTAACTAAAGCAGGAAACAAAGGGACATAAGATTCACTGTTAAAGGGGCTACATAAGAATTTTCATTTATTTTATTGCAAATGTGTGAACAGCATGTAAGGAAACCTAAAAAAGCGAGACCTTCCCTGACTTCCTAGGTTGTCTATGAAAACCTGTAGACTGATTTTTATGTGAAGGGCTCAGGACATTTTTGCCGGAAGTTTACACATACTTTAAACAACCTTTCTTCTGTTCAATGGCACATGTTACAAATGCTAATGTTCAGGATAATGCTGAAAGCTGTAATGTGAATGTGTCATGCAAAGAGAAGGGATTAATTCAAACTATAGTCTCACATAGTCAGATATAGTCAATAGTCTCAAAAATACTCATGACAGTGTAATTTTAATGACCTCATCTGTCAACATGACAGTGGTGAATTGCAGAGCTGGTGCAAACACATTATGATCAGATGCTTTCTCAATTGCTGTTTTCTCACCGCTGTCATTTAATGTGTTTATTTTGTTATTGAGAGGAAAGCACGCAGCACATATATACTGTACATACTTATCTAAACGAGTGCTCTCAGCAGCGTGGATGGTTTGTTAAAAGTATATCGCCACAGAGGGATTTTTTAAGAGAAGAAGAACAAAAAAAGGACTCTGTCGTGAGTATACTAGGGCCCTGAATCACGTATGTTACATGGGTTTCTGAATTCTACATGTAACCTCTTTAACATACAAAATCACAGCTTGGGTGTAAATAGATGCTTTTATGAAAGAACAGATCATTTGTTTTTGTGTGTAAGTGTCACGATCATCATCTGTTCCCGTCATGTTCCTGCTCACTCCGGACTACATTTCCCATCATCCACCCTGTCAATCACATGCATCACTCCACCAATCACCTGTTGCCACATCCACCCTAGCACACCACACTGATCACTACACCCAGCTGCAGCTCATTATCAGGACTATAAAGGACTCACACTCACATCACCAGTTGAGGAAGTCTTGATTACCCAGTGTGTCATTTCCGAGCATTATCATTCCTGTCTGCCTGTTTGTTGCCGTTACTGCCAGTTCCCTGTTTTTGACCCATTGCTGCCTGTCCTGATCATTGCCTGTCCCTTGACTATGACTCTGCCTGTTCCTCACTGTTCCTGTTTGTTCCTGTTTTGACCCAGCCTGTTCGACCACTCTCACTTGTAAATAAATGCTGCACTTGGATCTCCTGCCTGAGTCCCCGTTCGTTACAGAAGACTTCGCCATCTACGTTCCGGCAGCTCCCACGAGCGTTTCCAGTCTCAGCATGGACCCAGCATGGTGCCTCATCAACCTACATCAAGGTAGCTGTACCCTCGAGGCTCATATTCGAAGGTTCCTGGAGATCGCTCACCTGTCTGATCTGCCAGACTATGCCCTCATTGACTTTTTTATCTATGGATTAAACAAACCACTTAAGGACTATGTACTTACCAATGGTCCACGAGGGTCGTTCGTGGAGTTCTTGGACTTTGCCCTTCTTACCGTTGGTTCACGTTTTACTGTGGGTGTCGAGGGGGAATGCGACACCGCAGTGAATCATGTAATGGCCGCCGCATCAAAGAACACTCACAAAATGGTGGTCACGACAACATCACATCATGTCTTCACTGATCCCCTAGAGCCATATCCTGTCTTCGCTGATCACCCAGAGTCAAGTCACGTCTCCGCTGATCACTCAGAGCAATGTCACGCCTTCGTTGATCGCCCAGAGCAATGTCACGTCGCCGCTGATCGCCCAGAGCAACGTCATGCCTTCGCAGATCGCCCAGAGCAACGTCACGCCTTCGCTGATCGCCCAGAGCAATGTCACGTCTCTAGATCAGTCAGAGAACGGCAAGGATTACGTTCCAGTGTGGTTGACCCACTGCTGATTTCAGCGCGAGCGGCTGGCATTCCAAGGCATCAACCGGCCGCTACGCTCTCAAGCCCGGTGGCCGCTTCGCTCTCAAGTCCACCGGCCGCTACGCTATCAAGCCCGGTGGCCGCTTCCGACTCAAGCCCGGTGGCCGCTTCCCACTCAAGCCCGGTGGCCGCTTCCCACTCAAGCCCGGTGGCCGCTTCGCTCTCAAGCCCGATGCCCGCTTCGCTCTCAAGCCCGGTGGCCACTTCGCTCTCAAGCCCACCGGCCACTACGTTCTCAAGACCGGTGGCTGCTTCGCACTCAAGTTCGTCGGACGCTTTGCATGCAAGTTCGCCGGTGGCAACGCTCTCAAGTTCGCCGGTGGCAATGCTCTCAAGTTCGCCGGTGGCAACGCTCTCAGGTTCGCCGGTGGCAACGCTCTCAGGTTCGCCGGTCGCAACGCTCTCAGGTTCGCCGGTCGCAACGCTCTCAGGTTCGCCGGTCGCAACGCTCTCAGGTTCGCAGGTCGCAACGCTCTCAGGTTCGCCGGTTGCCATGGACTCAAGCGCCCTGGATGCGATGGACAAGATGGCTGCTTTGCCAGTGCCCACGGGCAAGATGGCCGCCCCCTCTGAGCTTAAGGATATAGGGGGCGTTCCAGCCATTGAGTCTGCTCCAGAGACCGCTCCAGTCGGTGAACCATCGCTTCACTCTCGGAGGAAGAGGAGGAGGAGGAAGAAGGCGTTCTCCTCTCCTCAAGACGCAGACGCCCTTCAAGAGGCCGCTGTGGGCCTGAGGATCATTACAGAGGTCTCTCCAGCTCCGCCCAAGCGACATGCTCTACCAGCACCGCCTAAGCGTCTTGCCCTGCCAGCGCCTACTGAGCTCCTCACTCTACCGGCGCCACCTGTGCTCCTCGCTCTGCCGGCACCACCTGTGCTCCTCGCTCCTCAGGTATACTGCCATCGGGCAGTATACCTGAGGTTGGGGAGCTTGTGGGTGGGGACCCTGCTCAACCATGGCCGTTAAGGGCCTCCGAATTATTATGGCCCTTAATGGACTCTGACCCGCTGGGGTCGCCTATAAACTCTGTTTTGCCGTGGCTGCCCGAGCCGCCTGACCTGCCGTGGCTGCCCGAGCCGCCTGACCCGCCGTGGCTGCTTGAGTTCCTGGACCTGCCCTGGAGACCTCCAATCCGCCTGCACATCCAGTATCTCCTGCCTGTAGTTCTCCAGGGCACCCACCCCAGTTGTGCCATCTACGGCGCGAGGATGCACCTTCCGGGAGGGGGACATTCTGTCACGATCACCATCTGTTCCCGTCATGTTCCTGTTCACTCCGGACTACATTTCCCATCATCTACCCTGTCAATCACATGCACTCACTCCACCAATCACCTGTTGCCACATCCACCCTAGCACACCACACTGATCACCACACCCAGCTGCAGCTCATTATCAGGACTATAAAGGACTCACACTCACATCACCAGTTGAGGAAGTCTTGATTACCCAGTGTGTCATTTCCGAGCATTATCATTCCTGTCTGCCTGTTTGTTGCCGTTACTGCCTGTTCCCTGTTTTTGACCCGTTGCTGCCTGTCCTGATCATTGCCTGTCCCTTGACTACGACTCTGCCTGTTCCTCACTGTTCCTGTTTTGACCCAGCCTGTTCGACCACTCTCACTTGTAAATAAATGCTGCACTTGGATCTCCTGCCTGAGTCCCCGTTCGATACAGTAAGTATACATTATTACATCTGAACAGGGGTTTGGGAACAAATGGGAGGTTTCTAAACTTAGTTTGCATGTAGACATTAGAGAGAGAGCGTGTCTTCTCAGTTTAAACCTTTCACACTAATTTTACTACATAATATGTAGAATGATATATTGTATGTTCAAAATGATATATACTATATGAGACACATTCAGAGCTAAATGAGCCGTGAAGTGTTTTTAAAGTAGGAGTCACCTTAAATATGGGCAAATGGAGATGATTTATGTGAAATTATGTGAAACATGGTAAAACATGTGAGTACTAGCCTATGCTCTGATTGGTAGATTATACATGCAGTATTATACTGTTGGTTCTTCGACAAATTGCTTTTGTTCCTCTTTTTCAAATTACCCAAAATATTTCAATTATGGAAGTAGAGGATGAAGTATAACTTTATGAATGACAGTTCCACTTAATGGAATTCTTTTCCGAATCTGCTGCACTTTCTCTGGGCACAGATTCTGTGTGGGCCTGATCATAAATTACAGTTTTGTATGGGAGTGACAATAATAAACAATCCAGAAAATTGAAGCCTGGAAAATGGAGCATATATTAAAAAAAAACTTCCCAGCCCTGTTAGAAAGGGAAATATTAAAGGCTACAATAGAGAATGTAATCTGAAAGAATGGTGCATGATAAAGTCATCTATATTACAATGACATTGTCACGATGATGAAGATGGAACGTCAGAGATGAAGTAAAAGCACCTTTCAATCTCAAAGCACTCAGCAGAACGATACTACTGAAAATCTTCTGCCCTTGAGTCTGCATGCTGCTTTCAGATCTGATTTTTAAGTACCTTTGTTGCTATAAATGAACCAAGTAAACAGAACAAACATAAAGAGAATGACTTCTTCAACCCAACGACCGAAAACTATGGCTGTGTACATTTTAATAAATAAATAAGAAAAAACAACAAACAAAAAAACAGCAAACAACAACAAGCCTATAATAAAACGAGATAAATCAAAATGCTTAATATTGAAAACAAGACCAAAATATCGTGACCCACACCTTCCTACTTTATTAACTCCTTAAACTCGATCTCTTCAAGTTCAAACAAGCCCAGAAACACTTACAATAATTGAAGATGGCAACACTTCAAGTGCACACTCCACGAAGCAGCCTTCCACACATAAACAAAACACAATGCATGTGTGGATGGTGGTTAATTTAAAATTGCACAACATAATTTTTGGCGATTTTGGTCAATGTAATATTGATTTGGTCAAAATTAACAGATAACAAATATGCATCATGCCAGAATGTTACTATGGTTACCATGCTGTCAATCATCACAATTTCAGGAGTGAGTCATGTTCTGTAAACAGAACGATAATTTAGGGCATTCACTGCCATATTTAAATGCAGTTGTCACTCGTGAAACTTTACAGCGTGTTTATGGTCTATGATTAAACCCTATTATGCCAATTTTTCAATATGCGATTTAAGTCTAAGGTGTCCCTTGATGTGTCTGTGAAAGATTATTCTCAAAATACTTCACAGATAGTTTATAATACCATGTTGTTAATACCCAATTTTGAGTGCATGCTGTTTTCATTCATGTTTCTTCAAAAGCAAATAAGCTGCTGCTCCCCACCCCCTTTCCAGAAACAGCTCCTGCCTGCATCAGATACTCTGCCAAATACTAACAAAACATCTGCTCGGTTTTGATTATCATCTCTATTGAAATCACGGATATTGCAGTTGGTCTTCATCATGAAAGTTCATCATGTGTTTTAAAGCTATGTCAGTTTAAACTTCTAATTTATAGTTCTCTGAGCACACACAGAATGCTGGCTGTCAGACGGTACATCTCGTGAGTATTAGACCGTGTGTCCACCAAAGCATTTTTTTTCCAGCGGCCAGCAAAATTTTCCAATTGTTTTCAATGGGAGCAACACGTTTTTTAAACAGCAGGTGAGCAACGAGGCGCTGAGCATCTTCATCACGTTTTTTTACCAGTCACCTCGAGCTCATCACTGTCACTTTTTAGCCAGCCATCCAATCAAAGTAGAGGAAGGGCGGGACAAATACAACACCAACTGTCACAATATTCTTGCTGTTCAATGACATCAACAATCAGAGAAAAGAACAAAATGGATGAGAATTAATATTGCTGGTCTCCGAATATAGCAAGTACTCTACATTGTGTGAACATTTTTATTCTGAAACAAATTATCTGCGAAATCAGTTACAAGTAAAAGTGCCACGGATATTCTGTATCCCGTAAAGGCAAATAGACACAGCTCAAAATACAAAGTTTCAGTTGAGGTTAAGTGTTCATGAAAGAGATGAGTTTTCAGCTGTCTTTTGAATGTTGCCAGGGATTCTGCATTCCGTACGAAGGAAGGGAGATCATTCCACCAGCAAGGACCAGTGTACGAAAATGTTCTGGAGAGTGAGTTTGTGCCTCTCTGTGATACTACCATTTACCGATTACAGGCTTCTGGTCGGGATGTAGACTCATAAGAGTGAATGGAAGTAGGAGGGTACTGAGCCTGTGGTAAATCTGTAAGCAAGTGTCAATGCCTTGAACTTGATGCGAGCAAGTGGTAGCCAGTGAAAAGAGGTGTGACGTGGGCCTTTTGGGTTCAAGATGTGCTGCAGCATTCTGAATCATTTGTAGAGGTTTGATTGCACATGATGGAAGTCCAGCCAGAAGAGCATTGCAGCAATCAAGCCTTGAAATGACCAGGGCTTGGACGAGAAGTTGTGTTGCATGCTCTGTTATTAAAGGCCTAGTCTTTCTGATGTTGTGTAGTGCAAATCTGCTTGTCCGAGTTGTCTTTGCAATGTCGTCTTCGAAGGTCAGTTGTTCATCAAAGATTACTCCAAGATTTCTGGCCGACCCTGATGGGGTAATTGATTGTGTACCTAGCTGGATGGCGAAATCATTCTGTAGAGTCGGATTGGCAGGAAAGACAAAAAGCTCAGGCTGAGCTGCAGGTGATGTTCTTTCATCCATGCCGAGATGTCTGTCAGACAGCTTGAGATTTATGCAGCTAGTGTGGGATCATATGGTTGAAATGAAAGGTAGAGCTGTGTGTCATCAGCATAGCAATGGTAGGAGAAACCATGTACCTGTATGATGGGACCAAGTGATGTAGTGTATATGGAGATGAGGAGCGGTCCAAGAACTGAACCCTGAGGAACCCCCGTGATCAGTTGATGTGCTTTGGATACCTCCCCTCTCTTGGCAACCCTGAAAGACCTACCTGTGAGATAGGATTCAAACCAGTGAATTGGAGTTCCTGTGATGCCCAGTGATGAGAGGGTGGACAGAAGGATCTGATGATTCATGTTGTCAAAGGCCGTGAGACTGTTGCTGTTTTATGGGTTTCATAATAAGTCCCCTTTAAGAACAAAATGGCTGACTTGAAAAGTTAACAGTTTTAGATATGTGATTCCTGTATAATGCAAAATTGCTGCTATTATACAAGACAGTGTAACTAAGATAACAATATGTTCTTGTTCTTTAAAAAAGTTTGAAAAACCTCTAAACTTTTACGCTAGATTTTCAACTCACCAACAGGGCAGCAGAAGACAAGCAACTGCCAGTGAGATGAATGTGAATCCTAACGGATAACTTTCTCCAGGTATTATAGGCCTCCTTGGTGTTATCGGGACACCTGGGGGTTTCAGTTCAGCATTATCGGATTCAGTGCAACCAAAAGATGGATCAGAATCTCCCTCCACCCCAAAAAGATGGGATTTTGTGTGTAAGTTCTTTTTCTAATATGGGTAATGATTTTCATTGAAATAAATGGAAATCTTGAAGCATTTTTGAAAGAAAGAAACTTTTGCATCCCTTTGGATTCAACCCCCTCAGCATAATCCAAGTAAATAAGCTCTTGTGGGGATTGCAATACTCTGAGATAGGCCTGGAAAATAATATTTGATGGATGCATCAATATTTTGTTGACCTTATAATATCTAATCAAATTTTATTTCTGTAGGGAGAAAGAAGATAGAATTGGCATCTGAAATGTCTGAAGTCATAAACTTTAATAATTCTTACCTTCCGCTTATCTGCGTGTTTTTACTGAAGATGGGAGAATACAGGTGGTTAGGCACATTGAAATGTTTGTGCTTCACATTGAGGATCACAAAAAAAAAAAAAAAAAATGTTGCAGAGACTAAAGTGAGCTTTTACTTTATAATGAATAGTTTTATTCACAACCTACACATTTGTTCATAAAAAAAGTGTATATATATATATATATATATATATATATATATATATATATATATATATATTAAAGATCCCATTAGTCAGTTAACCTCTGTGTTTGTATTCAACAGTCTTTTTACGTACTGTGATTAAATGAGAGAGGCTGATTCAAGGCATGTCCTTGGGACTCCATGATTCATCCAGATGTGAGCTTTATCCGTAAACATGAAACAGACAGTCAGACAAATATTAGTGACAGTACCCGTCTGATTTTCCCTTTGGGATCACTGATGTTCCTACAGTATAATACAATTAATCATTCTAAATTACAAACTGAATTATATTCTATTACATTAAATAAATGGCGTTAGTTGAATGGCTCTGATGGGGCAGTGTAGCCCTTGGCTAGACACATTGTTTCAGGTGATTGCCTGTCTAATCTGATTTAATATGCCTGAGAGCACTCATATTAGCTTCTGTGCTATTCTGTGCCATTATGGCAGATGTGCACCAGAAATCATGTTATGTTAGACATCAAAGATTCTCTGTGACTTTAAAGTGCTACAGCCAAAACCATTAGAGATGACCAAAATAATCTACTACTGTTAGCTAATGTGATTTCGTGTTTCTTTCTATTGTCTCCTTTTTTTTTTTTTCAGTTCTTGATAAAACAATAATAAAAATACTGAATATCATTTTAAAACTCACATACTTGTACAACTTTTAGAAAGGTAAACAAAGAATTCAGATTGAAGGGTTAGTTTACAAAAAATGAAAATTATTTCATTAACTACTCACCCTCATGACGTTCCAAATCCATAAAACTTTTGTTCATCTTTGGAACACAAATGAAGATCTTTTAGATGAAATCTGTGAGCTCTCTGTCCCTCCATAGAAAGCTAGTGACTACCACTTTGA
This sequence comes from Chanodichthys erythropterus, assembly GCF_024489055.1. Classification (NCBI taxonomy): domain Eukaryota; kingdom Metazoa; phylum Chordata; class Actinopteri; order Cypriniformes; family Xenocyprididae; genus Chanodichthys; species Chanodichthys erythropterus. The sequence goes on from NC_090232.1 coordinate 14,560,824, forward strand.
TGCTTCAAAAAGTTCATATAGAGATTGTAAAACTAGTCTATGGCCATGTACACACTGTTTTCAGAAGTGACAACCGGGAGTGAATCCCCTTAATTATCGGTACATGTGCGTACAACTCACTCTCAAAAAATGTAATGATTGACAGGCTTGTTCTATTGTTCGCTGATTTTTCTAGCAAGATCTGGCAACTTGAATGAGTCAAGGCTCGCTTTTTCCTTGTGATTCAGCACACATACAGAAGAGAGACACATCTCGATGCATGTTGACGTCATTAAAAACTAGTTGTTCAGTTAGGTTCCATACACACTGCATAGAATTTCTGTAAATGCCGTTGTCACTACCTGTATTTTTTGGGAGTTAATTCAGTTGTCACTCCTGTATTCTGCTGAACTGTGTGTGTACAGAACGGGATTTAGCTCTGAAAGGTGAACTGACAACCGAATTTAGCTGCAGTGTGTACGTGGCAGAATTGAGTGGTTAGTCCAACTTTTCTGAAGAGACACGATCGCTATATATATGATGAACAGATTTAATTTAGGGTTTTATTATGAGAGCGACTAATTAATGACAGAATTTTAATTTTTGGGTGAACTAACCCTTTAACATATCAGGATCTGATTCAAAAGTTTTGAGTCAGTAAGATTTAGAAAGAAATTAATACTTTTATTACGCAAGGATGCATTAAAACTTTTCAAAATTGACAGTAAAGACTTTTATAATTGTATCTAACAGGTTAAACTGTAAAAATATTTTACAATATTACTGTTTTTACAATTTTTTATCAAATAAATGCAGCCTTGGTGAGCATAAGTGACTTTTTGCAAAAGCCTTTAAACAAAAAAAATCTTACCGACTTTAACCTACCAAACAGGTTAAATGGTAGTACTTTTAGTGGGAGTGTACAGCATCGCTCCATCACAGTAATCTAAATATTCGCAAAAAGCACATTTATCTACCCTCCATATCTGGATATATGCCCGGTTATAATGCTCTTGTACATCATTTGATGAATTACTGCTGCCATGATCGACAGAAAAGCAAAACAAAATATCTCTTTAAAATTACATTTTGTGCATAGTAATAGTGCAGCATGGACTGCACCAGGGAAACAGTTTTGTGAAAAAGACACAATATATAATAAACCTATAATTGACATAACAAAGATTTAACTTTACAGGTTAAACTGCATTGCAGGTGGTTAGCAAATAAGTCCCACATGCCAAAGTGACTAAACTGTAAATGCTATTTGAATGTTGTCCTACATGACTATTGGGTCTTATGGTGTAAGTTCACTGAAAAAGCAGGAGACAATTGAAATGCGAATGATAGCGAAAATATAAAAATCAACTATAATAGTAAAACGGTGAAAACTGTCAAGCATTTGTGTGTGTGTGTGTGTGTGTGTACATGTGATTTCAGTAATTTGCCTCCAGGGCATTCTGTTCGTCTACCTCTCGACTCTTTATTCAACACATTTATCCCATCTGAATGCCAATGAGGCATCTCATAAACATTCATTATTTAAAGCAGAATACAACCAAAATTAAATTTCAGCAATCTTCTTAGACGCTATTCAATCCAAGTGAACTCAGTCAACAGCTATTTTGTCCTAGACAAGTTATTAATTGTTCAGGAAAGCTATTTTAATCTTTCAACTTTCAAACACTGTAGTACAGATGGCATTCAACAATAAGAATGAAATTCACACTCAATTTGTGATGAATCTGCATCTCAAGACTCAACAGAGTTTTTTTCAAAGCCCTTGGAAACAGATTTAATCATATTTCACTGTCAAATCGCATTTTAAAACACATAGAAGGGTAAATAAAGTGCAATAACTGAAAACGACATATGTTTAAAAAGAAACCAACAAACAAAAAACCTTAAGGGGTGTTTGTTTTACACTCAAAACACGTATTTATTAGTGTGCCAAAATTTATGAGCACGAAATACAGTGAAGAATGAATAGGCTTTTTATGGCCCTCACTCTCCTCTGATGTTTAGCTTCTCTCCCAGAGTTCGTAAGCTTTATAAGACCTCTCTGCTTTTCCAAATGAGAATGGAGGTGCCAGAGGAGTGAGTCCTAACCAAAGCACTGACCTCATCCTTTTATGAAGATGTTCTATTTCATGGTAAATTTGATCTGAAAGCCTCAAAGACTGCCTCTGCCTGCCTCTACCCATTCTAGTCAAAAATTGATAGAAAATGGACAGACAAAATCAAGAAATAAAAAGACAGAGACCAGGAGATGTAGTAACATTTGTCCATACTTTTCTTCACAGAAAATAAACCGACTCCGCTAGACTCTGCCAAATGTCAATGGCTCTAAAATTGCTGAGAAATAACATGGAAATTGAACGAAGGGAAAGACAGTGATTGGGTTTCATCTCCCAAATAAAGACATTCAATTTCCCAAATAAACATATTTGCATGTGTTCATCATTTCATGTTTATTTTTAATTATTTTCAAACTCAGTTCATGAGCCAGTTTAATTTGAATGTTATAATACTGGAGTTATGATGAACAGAAAATCTAGGACATTAACATGACCTCTTATATAACTGAATAATATTCGAACCTCACAGCAATCTTACAAACACATTGCATAGGATTTGTAAGAAAATATATCTTTGTTTTAGTTTAAGAAATCTTCTCTCCTACAGAACGTAAACACAAAAAATAAATAGTTATTTTGATGCTAAGCACCCCATAATACTGTACATTAGCCCATTCTGTGTTATTCTAGAGTTTGCTATCTAGAATCCAGTCAGGTTTTTCCATATTTTAAACATTTATGAGGGCATTTGTGACTTGGGATATCTTTTGCCAGGTCTTGGTTATCCAAAAAACAAAGTTGAGCTTTTAAACTTTTAAAGAGCTATGCTTCAGTTATTATATATATATATATATATATATATATATATATATATATATATATATTTATATATATATATAGGCTTGATTTTTTTTCACCTTTTATCTCCTATTGCCAAACATACTTTATATGTCTTTTGCAATTGAAGAAAACTGCAGTCAAAATTCTCAAACGTTTCATAAGGTGTCATAATGAGATTGATGACAGCCATAAACACAAGTGTTATTGGATTACTGCTGTATATGATAAGTTTGTTAACCTCTTTGGAATTAGATTTTTTCTGAATGGCTTCTAAATTTGTGCATGTTGCTTAAGAAATGGAACTGTCTTTGATTATCATTTAATTTATTACTATGAAATTATATTTTAGGAGCTATTCTTGCGTAAATGCATTTAATTCCAAATAGGTCAAAAACTATTTCTCATTACTGTATACACTTTTCCCAACAGAACACTATGAATGGTTATTCCATATTGGCAGTTCACTTTCACTTTGAAATCTTTTTGCAGAAATGACCCTCTAAATCATATTTTAATTTACTCAAGTGCAGTGGTCCATGGTCTGAAATACTGAAAACAGTAAATAATGTAACAATGACGATTAATAATAAACTTGCAATATTGATTTTTGCACTGCATCATGTGGAGGGAAAAACCAACACACACACACACACACACACACACAAAGAAAGAAAGAAAGAAGAAAACAGAGATGGGAAAAATATTACGGCACCTCTTTTTGACTGGCAGGATCAATTTTAGTTAGGACCTAAACACAATCCAAAAGTTTAATTTGGTTGATAACAGGAAATAGTTTTTAAAAAATAAAACAAATAAAACATTTTTTTTTTTTTTTTTTTTTTTAACATTGACTCACCATAGTACATGTAAACATGTCCATGAGACTAAAACAATAAAAAAAAGAAACATTATCAAGCATTCTTGAATACAAAATTCTTAAAATAAACTTTCTCTTTTTATTATTATTTATTAATGTTGTTATATACATGGCATAATCTTGTGCTTTTTTTCCAAAAAAAAAAGAAAAAAAAAGAAAGAAAAGAAACATCCAACAGGGAAAAAAAGAGTTTTTGTTTTCTTTCAGTTTATCGTATTATCTTTTTGACCATTGAACTAAAGGAGAGGAGAAGGTTCGTTCGGTCAGTTTTCCTAGTGGAGGTTAGTCTCACTGCACGTGGAGGGACAGTAGCAGGTGATGTGCTTTACTAACAGTAGCAAAGGCACCTTAGTATCTTCTTTAGAAAAACAAGCGTTCGTTCGCGGGTCGCCGTGTGTGTGCTCATTCTTGAGTGCAGTCCAGCGTCCCGGCACACATTCACAATCCTCCACTGAGTCAGATGCTCATACAAAAATAAGAGGAACAAAATACACACACACCAAAAAAAAAAAAAAAAAAAAAAAAAAGAGAGAGAGTTTCTGCTGCTCCATTTACAGATTGGGAAGATGTGGCTTCAATCGAGCCAAGATACATCAAATGATTCCTGAATTCTGCTTGAGAGGACAAGGAGGAAGAGGATGATGGGAAAGAGGAGAAATTGAAAGAAGAAGAGAATAGACAAGACAAAAAAAGGACAAAATGAAGTGAAAGTGTGATATACAGTCAGTGTGAGAAAGATGCTTTGATGATAGATAGATAGATAGATAGATAGATAGATAGATAGATAGATAGATAGATAGATAGATAGATAGATAGATAGATAGATAGATAGATAGATAGATAGATAGATAGATAGATAGATAGATAGATAGATAGATAGATAAAAATTATGAATTGGTTTGAGTAGGGCAAACTGAAATTAAACAAATTAGTTTAATCAAATGAACTTATTTAGTATTTAGAACTTTATTTTTCTTTTGATATCACTGACACATTTTAAGTTATCTGAATTGTTTCATTGTTTTGAGTTTTATGAACTTGTTTCTTTTCATTTAGACAAACTTATATGCTTTGCCATGACACTCGAAAGGGACAATAAATGCTAAAATGAAGTGTTAAAGTTTTTGTGCAAGATTAATGTTAAGTAGGGCATTTAGTAGTGTTTAATGCTTTGCTATCTGAATTTAGAAGAGTTTCTGTTATGCAGAGTTTTTTTGGGGTTACTGCATCGTCATGGTGACGAGCGGAGCATGAGCTTAGTTTGAGAACAGGTATATCATAAATGTTCTATATTGTTGTATTCTTTCAGCAATCGCTATGCTATGTTAAAGTTATCAAAGCATTGTGTTACCAATTAGCATTTGCTAAATTAGTTATAGCTAGCAAAATTTCCACTACTAAAAATATAAATTGAGATTACATGATAATTTTAAGTTTAATGTATGAATTAACATCCTCAAAAAATTCAAGTTTAGAGCAATTCAAATGTACGAGTACAAAATTGAAATCTGCCAGTTCTGCTTAAACTTTGAATTTCTTAACTAAAAAAAAAAAAAAAAAAAAAAAAAAAAAAATGATGTAACTGATTACCTCATTTTTTTTTTTTTTTTTTTGCATTTTGCATTTTGCCAACTTATTCGGGTATACAGGGTAGATAGACAAACAGACAGATAGACAGATACTGGATGGACAAATGTAAGGGCAGATGGACAGACAGATGGAAGAGTGGATAAAAGAAAGGCATTACAGAAAATTCTTAAGAAAGAGAATAGGACAGAAGAACCGGAGGAGGATAGAAAGGAGCAAGAGAGGGAAGGTGAAGAAAGGCCTTTCTGGTGCTGGGTGGTCCATGGCCCACCCACCTTTCTCAGCTCCAGAGACACACACTATTGGTTGTCTGGCAGGTAGAGGAGCTCTCTGCAGGAGACAGATAGAGCTTGCCGCTGGGACATACACACACCTCGTACACAGTCTGTTTGGGGTATGTGGTCCCTGGACCAAGCAATGGGTCCACGCTCCCATGTGGAAGATTTCCAAGACGGATTGAGTTTGCGTTTAGAAAGATCTGAGAAGAGGAGAGAAGAGGAGAAGAGCAGAAAATACAAGAATACAGCCATTATAATCAAAGCCTTCAGATAAATCAACATAATAACAGTAATTTAAGATTACCCTGCATTTACTCATATAAAAAAACGTCACACTGATGAAAGACTGTATCATTATTTGAGACATACATAGTTGAACAGTGTTGTCCTCAGTGGTTAAGACACAACAATCTGACCAGTCCAGTCTAGTCTCTCTCTCTCTGTATGTGTGTGTGTGTGTTGCTTAGTATCTCCTTAAGACCATTTCCCAGCTTCAGACCTCCAAAGTCCGTTCACAGCCTATTCTAGGGGCTAAGGGACTATTCTAATTTGGCATTTGTTCTTTAACTTCTAATAAAAAGCAAAAAAGCAAACCCTAGGGCAAAAAAGTGCCCAAACTTGAATAAACACCTAAGATGCAAGATTATATTAAAAACTCTTGCTTCACTCTAAAAAATGTCAACCCAAATTTGGGTCACATATGGATTGAAACAACCCAGAATTTTTAGAGTGATCCATGACACAATCCTGGTGCATTAATTCCTCCTAAAGGACACACATTTAATTTCCAGATATGGACCAGGAGCTACAACATCACCAGGGGCATGAACTACATTTCATTAAAAGTCTGCTTGCCCTTTGATTTATAAATATGTTGATGTATCCTGTATTAATCAGTTCCAAAAAGTCTGTAGGCTCTGACAGCTAGGAAAGGCCAAATAATCTTTACAATAGCTCATACGCTGTGGGTGAGTGACAAAAAACAAAGGAGGGAGAGAGAGAAAGAGAGAGAAGACACCAACAAGGAGGAACTAATTACTGTAAGTAATGGTATCTGAGGTGTTGACAGGGCATATCTCTATAAACATTTGCACAAACAAGCCCCCATGATGCTTTGTTGTCAGCAGGACAGCGCACAGCCACTTTTCCTATCTGTCTCTCACTTTGTCTCTCATTGTTGTCTCACTCGTTTTTTTGCTGCGTCAGTTTTTCATTTTGCTCTCGCCAAGTGCCCTGCAAACTTCAATATAACACTTATCAAATGTGAATTAGATTTTTTATACACACACATACCTCAGAGTGAACTTTACATGTCCTTATACGTGAACTGCCTTGACATTTCTTTAGAGTTGATTGCAAGTTAAATGCTGTAATGTACTGCATAATGCTATCCTAAAACCAGCATTAAATAAACCCAAGGGGATTTCAAGAACCTCTGTATGTTTGTTCCTCTATAAGTGCAGTACGTTCAGGACACTTTGTATGAAGATAAACACATGTCAATGGGAGCAATGTAAAGGAAAAAGCCTTGACAATAGATAAACAAACATACAAACAAACAAACAATATGTGGGCAAAAGGGGTAATTAGTCTTAAAAAAAAAAAAAACATATTAAAGGAACATTTGTAAAAAGCAAATAAACTTCATTATAAAATGTAATGGTCTAAATGCAATCCAGTCAAACATTCGGAACACTTCAAATGTATGTTCACAGTGTAAAGAGTGAACAGGTTAAACCTGAGCCTTCTTAAAGCCCACTTTCACAACTCCAATTACCCTCAAGCTGTCGACAAGTATCTACAGTGACTTTCTGTTCCATAAAGTACTGCACATAGAATAATATGAAATATTTATATTCTAACCTTTTTCCTCACAACTGCGAGTTTATTTCTCACAGTTTGGACTATATAACTTGCAACTGTGAGTTTATATCTCACAATTCTGAGAAAAAAAGTCAGAACGAAAGTCAATTCATATATTGCTTAAAATAAAGACTTTCTGGTTGTCAAACTTTGTGGAACAAGATTATTGTTAATATAACAAAATACTTGGACACCTTGTGAACTTATATCATACTAGTGATGCACCAAAATCTTTTTTTTTTTTTTAAACCACCAAAACCCAAATTTTAATTAAACAGACACCATTTAAGTTAATGCAAATTAAGTGCTAATTAAACATCACTTTTTCTCTGTGATTACGCTCCTTCAAAACCATTTGGGCCAAAACCAAAAATTTGTTTGCCGGTGCCACTTGTTATTTGTATCTAATGCAATGAAAGCCATTTTGAATTAGTCCAAAAATGCTCAAATACTTTTTCGGCCGAATGTTCATTTGTGATTGGTTACAATGCTACTATCCACTATAAAAATAAACAACAAAATTTGACGCAAATGGAGCTTAAATTAAATGCCATCATTGTTACTTAATGACTAATGTTACCTCAAAGCTTAGTCCCCTGTTTTACATGTCCTTCTGTCTCTGTTCTCTTTAAGGAATTTGCATTTGTCCTCTAAATGCTTTCATCACTTCATCCCCTTCATTGCCAAATTACTAAAATTCTATTTTGGCATTCAGTTAGCCGACATGTCCTCATGCATTGTGTCACCTAATACCAGTGAGTGCCTCCTTGGCCCAAAACAGACCCTCAAATCCAATTCCATTTTAAACACTCTTCCGTTTTCTGCCAAGAGACGGAATTCCAGAATTTTCTGAGATGTGGCATGGCTAATGGTACCGCCTGCTGACAGCTATCATGACCCCTACTGAGAGACACTATGAGAGAGAGAGAGAGGGGGGGGGGGCTACCATGGGGAGCAAGAGAGAGAAAGAGACAAGGGAAAGAAGTCGGAACGGAAGTCATTTAGGTCATCTTATGAGGGGATTAAAGATGGCAACCTCCCCAAATGAAAGTGTCTGTATGAATTACTGTCAGTCAACCATGGGATAAAAAAAATGGTGGTGCGTTGTTTACAAACCTCTTCCCATTCTGGAAACACTATTGGGGAATGTGTGTGTGTACACTTCCGTGTTTATATGTGTAGAGAAGGCCAATTATAGTCGGTCCAAACATTTTTTCATGCATGATTTCTCACATGTCACAGCTGGAGGAGGGTAAGCAGCAAATGAAAATGAACAGGTCGAGAAGAGTCGAGAGTTAAATGTGGGGAGGATGGGAAGGTTTTTGGAAATGCAGCTGATATGAAGGGAGGGGGATAGAAACACATGCAGGTGACCCATCAGACTTCATGAGGTCATTCGTGTGTATCACATACTCCATTACGTTCTGGAGATGAGTGGAGTCACATGCTATAAAACGCAGACAGATTGCTGAGATCTCCAGTCTCAGTTTCTTTTGTTCTTTTCTTTACGACCGTGACAATCAAACAATTCTAGCGAGCAGATGCCACAGGTTTCATTTACTTCTGCACTTACTAATACAAATTAATGGTTGGAGCTCCCAAAGATAAAAAAGTTTATGGACCTGTGGCTTCATACTTGTCCTTCCCATTATTCTACAAAGGTCACGCAAATGCCAATACAGGTGTCAGTATTCTCAATTATAATTTTTAACATAAATTTTTCATTTCTTGGCTTGTGTGTATATTGTGTAAAATGAAAATTCTGTCATCATTTACTAAGCCCATGTTGTTCCAAACCTGAATGATGATCTGTGAAGCACAGAAGAGAATTTTGAAAATCTGTGTACTTTGTCCACAAAATAAAAGTCAATGGGGTCTAAAGTTGTTCTGAATATTGCATGGACAGACTGAATGAAACATTCTTAAAAATATCTTCTTTTGTGTTGTTGTGGTGGAAACAAACCTCAGTACTTAAATGGCTGATAGAGCAACCTTGAAATATGTGTTCTATTAAAGCGGATGTGTTATTTTTCAGGTAACTAGCCTTATACTTTTCAAAAGTTTAACAAACTTTATTAAATATCACCACAAAGAGTAAAATATTGCTTGTCATAACTGTAGTTGACCAAACAGAGAAAACTGACTATAGAAGAAGACAGTTTAATATCTAATGTCTGCTATAGCGCCCCTTGTGCCGACACTGAGAACGCATTGTGAATTTGTATTTCAGTATGAATTGCATTCTCAAACATTTCAAAAATGGTGTTTGCATTTGCATACGTGTGTAGTATATGGTTTGGGTCTTAAAAAAGATTCCAGATACCTAAACAGGAGGGTTTAAAGTCTAATGCCATAGAAGAAACTTTTAAAAAACAGCTTTTAAAGCTTTAGAAACTCACATACTGGTACTTCAGAGAGCCCACAAAGGCCTCACTTGTCCTCTCTTAATGGATGATACCTACAGCCAATGTGCTGATTAGAAGAATGGTATAATGTGACAACAAAAACATTTTTATGTTTACAAACAACCATATGGCTAAGAATCCTATACAACTGACAAAAGACTTAAGAGAGGGGAGCAACAACAGATGGATAAGGCCAAATGGAGTTGGCACAAATAAAAACACTCCAAAAACTGCATTTTCCCCCTGAATTTTAGAGTCACACTTTGAAAAAAGTGCCGCTAAGTTTTGCAGAGAGAAGTGCCATGGGACTCCATACTCTAGAATAATAGAAAATAAAAACCTCACCGCCATCACGCAAAAACAACCCAGGGGCAAAACAAACCGCTGGCAGTAATTTGGCTGTTGGATTATTAACCTCATAGGATCTACCCCCTCTCTATTGAACCACGGGGCTTCTGATAGATTTGTCTGCTGATAGATGAGTCTGCTTCAGTAGCAGGGCTAGTTTAGGAGCGTTTCTCTCGTTACTTTGTCCCTATCACACACCCTAGTGGCTTTATTAAGATGCATGGGTTTAAGGGCTGGTCTCAAATGGACACCATATTGGAGCTTTGCACAAACAAATGAAACATTAGCGTACATATGCCTGCTTCAGCTCCCCCGTCTCCTCAGCTTGTCGACACCATATGTATCTATATCCACCGCCTCATTGGCTGGCTGAAGTGAGAGGGAGTGTTCAGGTGGAGAGAATGGGGGATTTAATAGGCTCTACAGCTGCCATGTAACGCAAGCACAACAACAAAATAGGTACTTAATTTCATGCATCATGATGATGGTGATGGTGTTTAGCATAATGAAAACTGATCTTGAGGGCTATGCTGGGGTAATCCTGAGTACATTTACGTAGCATCGTTTTTTCTACACTTTTATCTTGACATTCTGTAGTTGACTTAACCTTGTGTTTAACATTTTCATCTAATATCATTACATTTCATGTAATATAATATAATCTATTTACACTGTGATGTTTGATATAGTTTTTTTTTTTTAAGTAATTGATACTTTCAGACAGCAAGGATGAATTTAATTGATCAAGTGATAGTAAATACTTTTACATTGTTAGAAAAAAAAAAAAAAAAACTATTACAAATAAATGGTGTTCTTTTGAACTGTTTCTGTCAAAAATGTATCATGGTGTTTAAAAAATAATAAGCAGAACTGTTTTTGACATTGAAACTAATAAGAAATGTTTCTTGGGAACCAAATCATCATGTTAGAATATTTACTGAAGGATTGTGTGATAATGAACGAGACCCCGATTTTCTAAGTTAAAAGGCTGTAGGCTGATTTTTATGTGAAGGACTTGGGACGTTTTTGCCAGGTAAAAATGAAAGGATGTGACATTTATGTATGTTCCCGAAAGTCTTTACTCTGTTCTATGATACATAAAAGGAATGCTTATACAATGTTCAGGATAATGCCTAAAGAGCCATTCTGTATTGGAATGTAAATGTATCACGCAAAGAAAAGGGAATAGTTCAAACTGTAATCTCATATAGCCAGATAAAGTCTAAAGTCTCAAAAATACTTTATAATCAAACTATCATAACAGTGTAATTTTAATGACATCACCTGTCAACATGGTGGTGGTGAATTGCAGAGTTGGGGCAAACACTTTATCAAATGCTTTCTCAACTGCTGCTTTGCAGCTCCATTGCTGTCATTCTCATTGCTGACAGCACATTATCATTTAAACACTGACCCCATCTTCCTGTCCGCTCCAGATAGGGCTTGTTGTCCCAGCCCGTGAGTGTCCCGGACAGCAAGAGAAGACCTCCGCCACAGATCTGATGATTATGCCTGAGCCTGCCATGGAACCAAAACCTGAGCCAGCACCTGCCACGGACCACTAGCATGAGCCCCCTCCAACCACTGAGTCAGAGCCAGCCAAAGAGTTCATCCCAGAGCCAGTCCCAGTTTGCCATATCCATCCCTAGGCCAGGGTATATTGCCATGTCAATCACGGAAACCCCAGGGCCAGATAAGGATCACTGGCTCATTGATTTTAAAGCAGAGCCAACTCCCACCATTTCCCACCCTCGAACTCTCTCCTTGTCTGGATAAGACAGCTATGATTCTGGACTGGCCTATCCCGCTGGTGCCTCACAGCTCCTGGGCTCCGCCCTCACCTCTGACTCCTGCAAGCTCTTTGGCTCCACCTCGGGCTACGTTTGCTTTGAAGCAGATCCTCTGGCTACACCTTAGGCCTCCAGGCCCATTTCTCCACCCCGACCTGTCAGCCCTTCAGCTCCGCCATGGTATGCCATCACTCAGGCTCCACCAGGGTGCCTCGTCCCTCTGGGTCCACCTTGTTCTCTCGTCATCCTGGTTTCGTCACGGATGTCTGGACCCACAGCTGCACCTTAGCCCTCCACCAGATTTCTCACTCCATCCCTCCGGTTCCACCTTGCTCCTCGCTCCCTCCCATGTCACCCCATTCTGCTTGGGTCTTTCCACCTTGTCCAGGTCCACTGCCATCACTCGGCCCTCAGGCTCTGCCCAAGATGACCATCAGGGCTTCGTCTTGGCTCCACCCTCTGACAGTTCTGCCATGATATCACCCATTGCGGTTTCCTTCTGTCTCCTGTCCTTGTCCAGCCTCTCCTCATCCTCCTCCCAAACTTGTGCATACAGTGCAAGGACACGCCTTGCGGGAGGGGAAATTCTGTCAGGGTTCTATTTAGTTTAAATGCAGTTTTGTTCATATGCTTAGGTTTTTAGTGTATCCTTTCAGTGTAGCGTTCACCTTACCCTTGTTAGTTTCCTTGGTTACTCATTAGTTAATCATTCTGTTCAGCTATTTCTTGTTTAGTTCCCTCATTTACTCTGTGTATAAATACTCCCTGTTTTAGTAGATACAAGACAGTAATGTGCTCAACTAAAGAAACTGTATTCAGGGTCTGTTCTCCCTCTCTCTCACGAGAGCTATTAGACCACATACAGCAGTCTCTTCTCGTTTCCCTTGATCTTAATGGGCACCAGGAAGAGAAAAGGCAATAGGACATGGACCCATTTAGCCATTCCCCTTTAATTCTCTCACCCCAAACTTTTTAACATTGCCCTCTTAAGAGTTGGCTGCTGACAACATTGATTTGATTTCTCGTCTCAGCTGTCTAATGCACTTGACTCTCTTCTCCAAATTGACAGAGGCATCTATTTTCAGCGTCTCTTCCCTCTGGGGAATTACAGGGAGAGATGGGGGCAAACAGGATGGGATTGTGCTGATATGAGCATTTGTTCTAAATTACTGAGCTTGTTCATAAAGATGGGCAGAGAAAAGAAGAAAAAGCAAAAGCAAGAGCTGGGACTGAGAGAGACAGACAGAGATAAAGGTCAAATTATGAGAGGAAAACAAAACTATAAACTTAAAAGATTAGTTCACTCAAAAATTAAAATTCAGTCATTATTTACTAACTCTCATGTCATGTCATGTCATTCCAAAACACAAATTCCAAAATACTTTTTATTTCTTCAGTGGAACTCAAAATAAGAAATTTGAATACAATTTGAAAAAGGATGCTAAAGCACAATAAAAGTAGTCACTTTAGTATGCTAACAAGTCTTCTGAACCCATATCATAGTTTTGTGTGATGAGCAAACCAAAAATGTAAGTCTTTATTTATTAAAAGTCTTAACATCCACGCTAGCTCCAGGTTTGTGTTCATGAGAAATATGCAAATTAATTGTTGTTTAAGATCTTTTCAATGAATTAGTGTATCCAGTTTACATCAGTCTGAATAAGCCTGATTTATGAATGATTCATCAGGCTTATTCACACTAAGCAATATGGGTGTAACGGTATGCGTATTCGTACCGAACGGTTCACGGGGAAAGTTCCAAATGGAAGTTATCATCCCTATGCGATCATCCCTATGTGAGCAGGGATGTTTGGAATGCACTTGGCAAAGAGAGCGGCGTGATTTCCTCATTATCTTCAGCTGGGATGTTCCTGTGACAACGCAGCGACAGCATAAATAATATACAATTTATATTTTTAAAATTTTTATATTTATAAAAAAAAAATATATACACACACACTACCGTTCAAAAGTTTGGGGTCAGTAAGAATTATTATTTTTTTTTTAAGAAATTAAAGAAATTAATACTTTTATTCTGCAAGGATGCATTAAATCAATCAAAAGTGACAGTAAAGACATTTATAATGTTAAAAAAGATTAGATTTCAAATAACCACTGTTTTTGAACTTTCTATTCATCAAAGGATCCTGAAAAAAAAAAAAAATATATATATATATATATATTATATATATATATATATTGTACACAAATATTTTGTACAATTGTAAACAATAAATGTTTCTTGAGCAGCAAATTAACATATCAGAATGATTTCTGAAAGATCATGTGACACTGAAGACTGGATTAACGATGCTGAAAATTCAGCTTTGCCAACACAAGAATAAATTACATTTTCAAATAGAAAACAGTGATTTTAAATTGTAATAATATTTCACAATATTACTGTTGTTACAGTATTTTTAATTAAGTAAAAATCTTACTGATCCCAAACTTTTGAGCGGTAGTATATATATATATATAACACATATATGTATTACTTTGTATATACAGTATTATATAGCATATTTTAAAAACTTTTTAAAATATAAAATGTATGTTTTTATTTGCAACAGTTAGGCTAAAAAGAAAAAAAGAATTATGCTGTTAAAACAGCGACATATGCTGATGGACACTGTGCTGCGTTGTCACAGGAACATCCCAGCTGAAGATGAGTAAATTAGGCCACTCCCTTTGGCAAGTGCATTCCAAACGGCTACATACAGCACGCGCGTGCCCTGCTTACATAGGGATGATCACTTCGGTATGAACACGTTCGGTATGAATACGTGTACCGTCATGAAAAAAACAAGGTTTCTACAAAAAACACATACTTATATTATTCTTATGGTATGGTACATAAGATTGAAACGCGAATGATTAATTCCCGAACACTGTTTGTAGTTGTCGGTTCAAGTTGCACCGCATCAGCTTGAGGTTGTTCTTTATCTCAGAAGTAGCGTAAGTACATCAGAAAAAGAATGGGGCATCAGTTTTTGTTGGGAATTTGTTGTGTAGCCGTATTTAGTGTAGACAGCATCACTGATTATAATGGGTTCTACTGTATCTACAACATCACTTATCTTCTTCCAATCCAATGGTGTCTGTGAGAAAAGGATCATTTACACTGTGCCTAACAAGCTTTTGTTACGTTGCACCACTCAAGTCTGGTGTAGGCATGGGTGTAACTGACCCTTTTCTCACAGAAACCATTGGATTGGAAGAAGATAAGTGATGTTGTTCTTCACATAAAGCTATTGTATGGCTTTAAAAGACTTGGAATACAGTGCACACGTAATATGGATCACTTCTAAGGTGCTTTTGAATCCTTTTTAAAGCTCTGGCCCCCATTCACTGTAATTGCATGGAACAGGGTGACCAGGATATTCCCTGAAATTTCTCCTTTTGTTTTCCACTGAAAAAAAGATAGTTGAGTGAGTAAATGACTATTCATTTTTGTGTCAACTATTACTTTAAGAAATGACCAAAGTTTTAGAAGTGCCCTTACTGTGCATCAACAACTTTTTCTTATATCACTCCTCACTATACTATCCTGCTATCTCAGGCATGAAAGAAGAAAAAAGGAAAAGAACAAAAAAAAAAAAAAAAAACTTTTTCCCAAAGAGGTGACAGAACAGCATGATATATGACTTGGACTCATGGAAGTTAATTAAATAGCCTGGGCAGTTACTAAAGTGAGATAGGAAAAGGAGAGAGAGACAAAGGAAGAGAAAGGGGGAGAAAGAGAGCTAGGCAGCTCAACATGACGGCACTAATTTGAACAAAAGGGGGTTGGGGGGTAGCGGTGAGCATGGATAATCTAAACATGTTCAAGGTGCTTTTAGAATTACACTAACACTGCAATTACTGGACAGTGAATTAGGCTTGTAGACAGGGAAAGATGTAGACAGATGTAGTGTATAACTGGAAGACAAAGAACAAAACGAAAAGAGAAAAGAAAAAAAAAGAAAAAAAAAAAAAACAAGAGTATGAACAAGGAAAAGGAGAAAGATCTGAAGTATTAGGAGGGGTTTGGTTGAGGCAATTACGGAGGACATGAGCCACTCACATCTGACCAGACAGAACTGTGTGAAGTCACATCTACCACCTTAAGAAAAGGTCTAATGCAACACATATGAGATGTGAACCTTAGATAACCAATTCAGAGCTTTTTAAGTACAGTAGGTACAGTATGCTCTACCAATAAAAATACTTCTGTGATGAAGAAAATGTACGTGAACCCTTTAGATTTACTGGGATTTCAGCACAAATTGATTATAAAATTTGACTTGCTCTTCAATTAAAACCAGTAATACACTACCAGACTGAAACATGTTTCTGTTTGAGAATTAGTTCATGAAACTAAAACTGCAAATTTTGCCATGAATTACTCCTGTTCCAAATCCATTCAACTTTTGTTCTTCTTTAAATCACAAATTAAAATATTTAATTAAATCTGAGAGACTTAAGTGAAAGTCCACGTAGCCAAAACTTCATGAAAATTTCAAAAAAGTTCATAAAGACATATTAAAAGTAATCTATATGAATTGAGCAGATTAATCCACAGCTTCTGATGAGACACAATCGCTTCATGTGATGAACAGATTTAATAACACACTGATCAGCACACATCAAATACAGTCAAAGAAAGCTGAAACACAGCTTAATTCTCGTAAACAAAACTCATTGGTTCTTGTGGAAGAGCAGGCTCGATCAGTGTGCACTAATCAATGTTTATGTGAATAAAAGCATAAATTAAATCTGTTCATCATATAAAGAAATTCAGTCTCTTTGGAAGACTTGGACTAAACTGTTTGATTCATATGGAAAACGTTTACAATGTCTTTATGAACTTTATGAAGTGTCAACATTTTGGGTGAATGGAACTTTAATGGAGGGATACAAATCTCTTAGGTTTCATTAAAAATATATTCATTTGTGTTTCAAAGATAAATGGAAGTTTTAAATGGAAACAATTGATTTATACAAATTACACACAAATGATGATGCATTTTCATGTCTTTACTGAACTGTTATCACTGGGAAAGGAAGGTCAACCAGTTACTGTCAAATGTTTAGGTTTGCTAAGATTTTTTAAACATGATTTTATGCTCACCAAGTCTGTATATATTTATTCAAAATAAAGTAAAAACAGAAATATTGTGAAAATATTGTTATTCCTGTGATCAGCCATTACTCCAGTTTTCAGTGTCGCATAATTCACATTCTAATATGATGATTTGGTGCAGAAGTAACATTTGTTTAATTATTACTTTCAGTATTAAAAACCGTTGTAGAACCCATGACAAATAGAAAGTTTGAAAAAAAAAAAAAGACATTTATTTGAAATTGAAGATTTTTTTCTAACATTATTATGTATTTACTCTTGATAAATTAAACGCATGAATCTTCACAAATCTTAAAACAAAATGAGATTAGTTGTGTACATCCAAAGATTCACATAAATGTTCCACCCTGCATTGTGAATGTTAACAAGGTGTGTTCAGTAAAGACACAACATAATTTCATGTATAATGGTTTGTGTGTTATTTGTTTATGCATTCTGGAAGTTTCTTGTTCATTATGACCACCTTTGTGCATAAGTCCTGGCAAAAATAAAGGTTCCAAAGTTTTTTTTTTTTTTTGCAGTAATGCCATAGAATACATATTTATTTATTTATTTATTTATTTTTTTGGAAGATATAATAACCTTTTTTCCACTATAAAGAACTTTTTGTACAATGGAAAGTTTACATGGATGTTAAAATACAGGTGCTGGTCATATAATTAGAATATCATGAAAAAGTTTATTTATTTCACTAATTCCATTCAGAAAGTGAAACTTGTATATTATATTCATTCATTACACACAAACGGATATATTTCAAATGTTTATTTCTTTTAATTTTGATGATTATAACTGACAACTAAGGAAAATCCCAAATTCAGTATCTCAGAAATTTAGAATATTACTTAAGACCAATACAAAGAAAGGATTTTTAGAAATCTTGGCCAACTGAAAAGTATGAACATGAAAAGTATGAGCATGTACAGCACTGAATACTTAGTTGAAGCTCTTTTTTGCCTGGATTACTGCAGCAATGCGGCATGGCATGGAGTCGATCAGTCTGTGGCACTGCTCAGGTGTTATGAGAGCCCAGGTTGCTCTGATAGTGGCCTTCAGCTCTTCTGCATTGTTGGGTCTGGCATATCGCATCTTCCTCTTCATAGTACCCCATAGATTTTCTATGGGGTTAAGGTAAGGCGAGTTTCCTGGCCAATTAAGAACAGGCATACCATGGTCCTTAAACCAGGTACTGGTAGCTTTGGCACTGTGTGCAGGTGCCAAGTCCTGTTGGAAAATGAAATCTGCATCTCCATAAAGTTGGTCAGCAGCAGGAAGCATGAACTGCTCTAAAACTTCCTGGTATACGGCTGTGTTGACCTTGGACCTCAGAAAACACAGTGGACCAACACCAGCAGATGACATGGCACCCCAAACCATCACTGACTGTGGAAACTTTACACTGGACCTCAAGCAACGTGGATTGTGTGCCTCTCCTCTCTTCCTCCAGACTCTGGGACCCAAAATTTACTTTCATCAGAGAACATAACTTTGGACCACTCAACAGCAGTCCAGTCCTTTTTGTCTTTAGCCCAGGCGAGATGCTTCTGACGCTGCCATTTGTTCAAGAGTGGCTTGACACAAGGAATGCGACAGCTGAAACCCATGCGTATTGGGTAATGGTGCGTAGTGGTTCTTGAAGCACTGACTCCAGCTGCAGTCCACTCTTTGTGAATCTCCCCCACATTTTTGAATGGGTTTTGTTTCACAATCCTCTCCAGGGTGCGGTTATCCCTATTGCTTGTACACTTTTTCTACCACATCTTTTCCTTCCCTTTGCCTCTCTATTAATGTGCTTGGACACAGAGCTCTGTGAACAGCCAGCCTCTTTTGCAATGACCTTTTGTGTCTTGCCCTTCCTTGTGCAAGGTGTCAGTGGTCGTCTTTTGGACAACTGTCAAGTCAGCAGTCTTCCCCATGATTGTGTAGCCTACAGAACTAGACTGAGAGACCATTTAAGGGCCTTTGCAGGTGTTTTGAAGTAATTAGCTGATTAGAGTGTGGCATCAGGTGTCTTCAATATTGAATATATTTACAATATTCAAATTTTCTGAGATATTGAATTTGGGATTTTCCTTAGTTGTCAGTTATAATCATCAAAATTAAAATAAATAAACATTTTAAATATATCAGTCTGTGTGTAATAAATGAATATAATATACAAGTTTCACTTTTTGAATGGAATTAGTGAAATAAATCTTTTTGATGATATTCTAATTATATGACCAGCACCTGTATATTCATGGAACTATAGATGCCAAGAAAGAACCTTCATTTTTAACCTTTTTTGACATCTGCATGGTTTCCCATTTACAATTTCACATACTCACCTCTCCTTCTGAAGACTCTAAAGTGAGATCTTTCCTACAAGAAGCTTTGAATTCCCCTACTCCCGCATTCACTTCAACACCTTTGGGAGCCTCCAGTGTCAATGTCCTTGTCGGAGACTCTAGCCTGTTAGAGGAAGACAGACTTTAATGAACTAATGACCACAAATTACTGTTTTTAATGCACACACAGCTTTCAGCTGGGCAAATAATAATGAAAACCCTCCTAAACTGTCTTTATTAGTAGTGGTTGTATTTAGTATTGAAATTTAATGATACCAGCTGTCATCCTATTTGAGTTCATTCATTTATAACCCTTTGTGTGCCAGAAAAAATACAGCCGTTAGTGAGTGCTGATATTTAGTATAACAACACTGGAACATTTCACTTTCCTCAACCATGCAGACAAATTATGGGCTTCATATTCAAGGTCTATTTAATGTTATATAAGACTTGTGAGAGACAAATAATGTGCAGATTGTAAAGAGTGAGGGCATGGTTAGAAGAAAATAATCAACATGAGATTTGTCAGGGAATGAGATAACTGAATGAACTATCCAACCATGAGTATCCACCACCTTAAAACAGAGAAAGAAACAATATTGATCAGGAGAGAGAAAGAAAAAGATAGTATATATAATTTGACACAATGTCATTTGTGGGTGAACCACGCTACTGTTGAAAAGTTTGGGGTTGGTAAGATATTAGGGCTGTCAAGCGATTAAAATGGTTAATCCTTAAATGCATACCTCGGGTCTTTAGTGACCCGGGACATAATTCACTACCCTCCTCCTCATTCATTTTTTAAAGTTAGACTTCAACTTTCTTGGTATTCCTCAATCGGTTCATTATAAAAAATATAACATGAAAAAAATCATAAAATTATTAAAGAATGCCTATTTTTTTATTAATTTTTTGTAAAAATTGTATATTATAGTGCAATTCACCTTTATTCCACAAGGTGGCAATGTCTGATACACAATGCTGAAGTTACGACTCATTTAAACAGAAAACGAAATAATAACAAAAAACATGAAATGGCTCATTCTGATTTACTGCAGAGCAAGTACTGAACGCAATCAAATATGACTGTAACTGTCACTGGATGGATCTGGTGAAGTTGTTAGCAATTGAAATATTGATTTTGAAGAAATTGAAAATTATAGAGTTCTGAGAATGTTTGAGATGGCGAAAAGGCTCATATTTGCGACCTCAAACAAAACTAGCCTATTATTTGCTGAATTTACTGGGAAATGAGCTCTGACGAGGACAGTGATGATGGCATAAAACATCTGCTCAAACTGAACCCTTTCAAGCTCCAAAAGGTAACAAAATATTTATATTATTCTTCTGTAATTGCTACTCTAATATCAGAGGAGTTTTATATTATTGCGACAGGTAGAGATCCTTCCGTGTTAGCTATAGTTCCGGGTCAATAAAGACCCGAATATGTAAGAATGATTGGTGAAACAGTCATGCATTTAAGTGTTAATCAAATTAATTACACAATGTGGCAATTAATTAATCGAATTATTTGCAAGTTAATCGCACATCAAATTTGGCTGAAAAATGACTCCCAAAATATAATTTAAAGTCATTATTGTGTTAAATGAGAAAAGCATCAAATAAACATTACAAAAAGTAGCTTTAGAAAGATATTATATTTGATTCAACAATTTATTGCACATAAATGTTTAGGTTACAATGGCCATGAAGCCATGAGGGTGAGTAAATGACAGAATTTTCACTTTTGGGTGAACTATACCTTTTATTTTGAATGTATGAATGGACCATTGAATCATTGATTCACCCAATTCGTTCACAAATTCACTCAGAAACACTGATGTGTTGCTCAGAGACCCACAATCGTTCTGCTGTGGCTTTATATGTAATATTTTAATTGACAAAAACAGATAATATTTTGTCTAAAACATAACACAATATTAGCTTCTTATTAATTGAACTGTTGTATAAAATCAGTATCACATTTGCACTCATAACAAAAACAGCACTAGTATGATATTGCTCTTGTTGTTCATGTGATATTGCTTTATCTTATTATTTTTATCACATGATATAAATATTAGACAAAAACTCATACAGGGACATTTTTGCCCCAGTATCTTGAATTGTAGGGACATATAACTGCATATTATATTTTATATATATATATATATATATATATATATATATATATATATATATATATATATATATATATATATATATATATATATATATAATATCAGGTTATTAGCAATGTTGAAAGCAGTTGCTGCTTTTGTGGGAATTGTAATTGTGTTGTTTTTTTGTTTTTGTTTTTAGGATCCTTTGATTAATAGAAAGTTCAAAAGAACAGCACTTTTACTGTTTTAATGTATCCTAGCTGGATTAAAAAAAAAAAAAAAAAAACAAACTCCAAATCGCCCCCCCCCCCTTTTTTTTTTACTCTTTTCTGTCCTTCCCATCCTTATCTTGCTCTATCTGTGAGATCCCCTGTCTTCTGAAAAGAAAAGAAAAACTCGATCTTCAATTCAGCAGCAAAACAAAATATCTTAAGTGTATGGAAGATAAGAGAGGCCTGCTTTAGTATCTTATCTGCCTGATTCATTATTCCGCCAGCGAATGCACCCATTTCAACATACAGCTTGACCTTTTCTGCCACTCTGACAAATTTATGCATTTGGATATTTGTTACAGTCATATGAAAAGCAATAAATAAATATGACTCTTTAGAATTTTACACAAACTTCACATTTATACTCCTTTTGCTTCCTTCAACATCAATCCTTGGTGTTCAAAATACATTTTTGAGGTGGTGTTCTGACTGGCAGCTTTCAGGTTTACTGTGCAAAAAGGCAAAGAATTCAAAAGTGAATGTTACTGTGATAAATATGTAATATATCTGCTAGACACTGCAAAGTTGTAGCTCGATATGACACCAGTCACATAACTCAAACGTTGTGCATGTACGCCATACAAATACATATGTTGAGTTCTGAAGCACCTGAGGTTGAAATCAGATTACAATCTTACGATTTGAAAATCTTATGCTAATCCAAAGTTGCCTTTTATACTTTGAATTTGGCTGCCACAACATGTCAAGCAATTTCTATGATGTGCTTTTGACGTGACTAAGATATGTAAATAGATACAAGTACATGCTAGAAGCCTTTGCAGTTTATCATATTGAAGTGTAGAATTTGTGATTTCAGACCTAAACATTAAGTAAACCAACATTTCTGTAAAAGAATCTGTGCATTGACAACATTTTAATAACATTTTACTGAAAAAAAAACAACAAATTGTTAATTTAATCATTAATTGTTAAAATTAAATACATTTTTAAATGTACAAAAGTATAAAGAATACATTTGTTTTTAAAAAGAAAAAAGAAAAAGAAAAAAAGATCTTTCAAAACTTTAGATGATCCTCTTCCCTAAAAATGTCATTGCTTCTTTTTTTAATACATTGTTTCTTACTTTCACAAACCTTTCTACAATAAGCCACCAAATGAGATTTTCTCCTCTCATGAGTTTTGTGTGCTTCGACGTATCATTTATCACTATGTCTCCAACATGCTCATGGTCACAGAAGCTGGCTACTGACTTTTGACTTTTGAGAATAAGACCAATGATGACATTAAGCAGCTCAATACCAACAGCTAACCTTTGACTTCATGTTCCTCTCTGAGTATTTACTTTTGGTTGCAGCCTTTCAGATTGATGAATGACACTGTACCATGGGTAGATGAACATCAGCCAAAGCCAA
The DNA here is from genome assembly GCF_024489055.1 of Chanodichthys erythropterus. Taxonomy (NCBI): domain Eukaryota; kingdom Metazoa; phylum Chordata; class Actinopteri; order Cypriniformes; family Xenocyprididae; genus Chanodichthys; species Chanodichthys erythropterus. The sequence continues at coordinate 14,584,089 of NC_090232.1, forward strand.
AGATGAGAAAAGCATTACATTTGACATTTTCAAGCCTCCCTGAGTTTTAAAACTCCTCCCTGTGTGATTCTCTCCATGATGTTATAGGATAAAACCAAGAGGACTCTTAGAAACTAATTTAGAAAGTTGCAAAAGTTGTGCAAGTTAGTTCTGGCGGTGGGAAGAGAGACAAATTGAGACATCGCTGCTTTTCATAACACAGAAGTTTCATCACAGAAACTTCAAGTGCTCAAATCTGAGTCACAACATTGCTGATAATGATGCCAAAAATAGGGCTTTCAAGAAAGTTGACTGGAGCTCTTGACCCTCTTAGTAGGTTTCCTGTGTAGCCTGCTGAGCTCTTGGCCCAATGGCCCATTTCTTGTCTTCAAGATTCTCTGACAAATCCTCGAAACGGTCAAAAATGACTATTTGCAGCCCACCCGTCTGCTGTGTGAAATGTAGCTGGGGAAATTGTGGCTGGCAGCAAGACCTTGTGAGAAAACGTAAAGCAATTTCATGCCCGTGCGCATCCATTGCTGATAATTTAATTGATAGTGATAGAACTGGGGGACCGCCATGGTCAGAGAGGGAAGCAGGAATAAGTCCCATTGGGTCTCTAAAGCACCGCCGCGGCAAGGAAAGAGGTTACAGGAATAAAGGAATGATATTGTATCTTATTTCACTCCTGTCGAAGAATATCATTCACTCGAGTGAGACCATGTGTCTTGGGAAGTCACCACTTCAGGTCCACTTCAAACCAAGATGTCAGAGTAAAATTGAGACAGGAAAGAGTGAGAAAGATAAAGAGAGAGGGAGTTAGAGAGCAATTTAGAATGTTCATGAAAGAAAAAGAAAGAAAAGAAAGGACATAGTGACAATATGCAATCACAATATGGCATCATTCATTCAATGGTCAAATGCCATTTTTTATTTAAAGGTGTCCTAGAATTAAATATTGAATTTATCTTGGCATAGTTGAATAACAAGAGTTCAGTACATGGAAAAGACATACACTGAGTTTCAAACTCCATTGTTTCCTCCTTCTTATATAAATCTCATTTGTTTAAAAGACCTCAAAAGAACAGGCGAATCTCAACATAACACCGACTGTTACGTAACTGTCGGGGTGTACGCCCCAATATTTGCATATGCCAGCTCATGTTCAAGCCGTTAGACAAGAGCAGGACGTCTGGATGTGCACAGCTGAATCATCAGACTAGGTAAGCAAGCAAGAACAATAGCGAAAAATGGCAGATGGAGCAATAATAACTGACATGATCCATGATATCATGATATTTTTAGTGATATGTTTGTGAATTGTCTTTCTTAATGTTTTGTTAGAATGTTGCTAATGTACTATTAAACGTGGTTAAAGTTACCATCGTTTATTACTGTATTCACAGAGACAAGAGCCGTCACTATTTTTATTTTTAAACACTTGCAGTCTGTATAATTCATAAATCACAACTTTCACAACTTACATTCTTTATAAATCTCTCCAAAAGTGTGTAATGTTAGCTTTAGCCACGGAGCACTATCAAACTCATTCAGAATCAAATGTAAACATCCAAATAAATACAATACTCACATGATCCGAAGCATGCATGCAGCATGCATGACGAACATCTTGTAAAGATCCATTTTGAGGGTTACATTAGCTGTTTGAACTGTGTTTATGCTGTTCAAGGCAAGCGCGAGCTCCGGGGGAGAGGGAGCACGAGAATTAAAGGGGCCGCAACCTACATATCGGTGCATAGTTAATGATGCCCCAAAATAGGCAGAAAAAAAAATGAATTTAAAAAAATATATATATATATATATATATATGGGGTATTTTGAGCTGAAACTTCACAGACACATTCAGGGGACACCTTAGACTTATATTACATATTTTAAAAAGAAGTTCTAGGGCACCTTTAAAAAATACAAGGTGTTGCTGCGTTACTGCTACTTGCTGCTATAAACAAACATTTTGGAAGAAAAGACTAAATATAAATGGAATCAGAACATAAAATGCTTAACATTAAAGATGAACAATAAACAAAGCATGGTCTTTGCCATCACGGCTATTTATCTGTGGTGCAATTGCAAGCACCGGTCTATCTGGGTTCATGAAACCATTTAGGCTCAGAGTCAACATGTTGAGTACCACCATACATACAAAGAGACATATCATACATTTTAGGAATGTTGCTGACCGCTAAAATTTACTTTTCTTCCACCTTACCGCAACACTCCACTACAGGATGTAATGACAGATCACATGCACTCCACTGACTCAATGACTCCACTCCTATTGGTTGTTGCTCCTGAAAGTCACTCTTCATTTGCATAATGTTAAACATATCTCAACTTTGTCACATCTCTGGACATGCCCCAGTGCTGTTGCCAATAGTCACAGTCCCTTGTGTCGCCGGAAATCGGCAGCTTTCTATTGAAATTAATGGGATCATGTCGCTTTGTCACTGGATGTCGCTGGTAGGGCTTCATATGCTGATGTGCTGCTTAATATTTTTGTGGAAACCATGATACATTTTTTTCACAATTCATTGAATAAAAAATTTAAAATAACAACATTTATTTGAAATATAATTCTTTTGCATCATTATAAATGTCTTTACAGTCACTTTTGTTAAATTTTTGTCCTCACAATTCCTTGTACCTGAGTGACTTTCATTCTGTGGAAAAGACAGATGACAACAAGGGCAATTTACCAAATGGCTCAATAAATGTAAAGGTCACCACCACAGATCGATATGACGCCAAAACCACATACAAAAATCATCTAAAAATTAAGTTTAATCTCTTATGGAAAGAAAGAAAACTACTTCACTCATCCATGCTGACAGTATTAGGAATGGGCTGAGAGGTACGGCACTGTGGATGCCAGAGTAATCCCTGTGTGATAAGGTAATCAATGGATCTGAAGGTCAAGACCGAGGGGTGGATGTCCTCGATGTCCGTATGAGTAGAAGGTAATTTAATGTGGATTTGAGAGGGCCGTGCTTCCAGGTTCACATCTACAAAGAATCTCAAGTATTGCATATAATCATATGCAATCACTACCTATGCAGCTGACACTCATTTACAGCTACGCTACGATTGAAGCACCTGAGTAGTATCTCTTCATGCCTCTCAAACACTCAAGTAAATCAAATTTAACTTCCAGGCACGATCTTGCCCAATCAGTCACTCATGGGCTCAGGGTCGCAGATGCACTTTTGCCATGATTTAGAACCATCTTGTTCTACCCAAACTTTAACCACAACCATTATGAGAGAAGCCAAAAAAAAAAAAAAAAGTCATCTCATAAATGAGACTCAAGAGCTGGAAAAGCCAGGTATGAGGTGAATCTTGTCAGATGCTTGACAGACGAGTCTAAGAGTGGCCTTTAGCTGAAAAGATGGAGAGTGATAAGAATCCATGGTTAATGTCCCTGACTGGGATCCGCAGACTGAGATACAATCTTCACAATGATAGATATACTGTATATACCTAAGTTGTATGGATTTGAAAAAAAAAAAAGAAAAAGTTGATTTGAATCACTTGCTCTTTGGTTTGAGACCCTTAGAATTGTCTTCTTTGATTAGTTTGCAACAATAGAGTCCTGAAATGTTAAAAGGAGGGTGAAAAATCTCTTTACATGCAGATAGAATGGTAGATCGAACAATGGATAGATCAACAAACAGACAGACTAAATAGATAGAATGTATAGCAATTGGATAGATAGATAGCAATTGGACATCAAATGATGATGAAAAAGATCTGTGATGTAAGAAAAAATTATAGCTAATATCAATCTGTGATTGTTCTTTCCACCATCATCACAATGCATTTCCATGGGAACAAATGTTCACTTTGTGCCATTAAGACAATGTGAGACAATGAAGACTCAATGGATGAATGATAGCCTTTGTGTAATTACTTTATAAAGAGAAATGTGGCGCAGAAAACACACACACAGAAGTCACAGAAGTAATCTGCCCAAGTATGCCAAAATGGTCAAAGGACTGAGTCTATATTTTGAATGGCTGTGGAGATTTAGGTGTGCAATAAATCTACCAAAACCCCTTCAAATCCCCCCTCAACAATGTCCCTTGCTCTTTTACTCTCTCTCCATCTATAATTATGTTCTAAAGACGAAAAATGCAGCTGTCTCATCTGGATTAAGCCTCACATATTCAGTCACACAGTTTGCAAGACATCTTTCTTTTTTTTAAGTCCTTCAGTTCGTTTCAGCTTTTACCGGAGCTGGTGTAATTCACAATCTGGATGGGTCCTCAAGACCCAGGGATTAATTTTGTACTATTTTTCACCTTTAAAGATGTTTTTGGGAAGCAATTAGCAATTAGTTAATAAATAAATAAATAAAATTCAAGCAAACTTTACATTGGGGTATAATTTGGGAAAACACTGCAAAATTGCAATGCTGGCATTTAGGGTTGCAATTCCGCCACTATATTTTTGATGCAGTAAATTAAAGTTTTGAATTCACAACACAGTTCAGCACACAAGTATGTAGCACCCTATTTAGTGAAAATTAGCAATTCTAATACCCTGGTATCTGAGGTTAAGGGGGATACTAGCTAGTGGACTAACTAGCAGATGTTAGTGGAACCATTTTACTTATTTTCCTAGCACTCTAATCGAAACTGTAAATGTAATTTGTCTCTATATACTCAATCAAATACATTCATATCTCAAGGTAACACTTTTAAGCATTGGTCCCCTCCTGATGTAAAGGTTATTCCAAACAGTAGGCCAATGCATTGAAGCATGTATTTGTTGCCGATAAGGCAGTACCAGAATTCACTAAGCTCTGTGGTTAACGGTCATCCATGAAAACATAAGTTTTAAATAAAACTATTTTATTCAATACTGAAAAGTATTGATTAAAAATCATCATCTAATTAAAACAATTTTATTTCATCTGATATTTATGTTATGCATTTATTTGTATCAAGTTGTTAGCAGCCACATGAAAATTGGAATCGATTGTGTGTGTTAATTACTGTAAGTATAATGTGTTTCACGTGAAGTGCTACTTGTGTGCTGCCTGTGTGAATTCCTGCCCATGAGAAAATCCATCTCTTTGAAGGTTTCTTTTCTGTCAGGATGCTGCCTTTGAAGGTACAGTGGCTGCCTGCAGTATGTGCACAGTAGAAAGTGAGATCCCACATTGGAACCGAGTTTATGTCTTTGAAAACAAGTGCTAGGTGGACGTATTTTTTAACATTTAGTGTTAGTCAGCAGATGTTAACCACAGTAAGTGGTAGCTTTATTGGAATGGGATTCAGCCCTGCCAAATTCTTCTGTTAAATCCTGCATCCTCATTGATTCTAACTCCATGTCTACAACGGGTGCGACAGTTATTTTGACCACAACAGCTTGAGACGGTCTAAACCAAGTGTCCTGGAAAGTGAAGCCAAAGCATTTCAGTGGTGGCTAGCTGCAGTATATACATCTTAAACCCTGCTCTCTCCGTGTAATCAAATGGGACACAAGCCAAACTAATCCAATTATACTTCAAATCTTTTTTTCTGTTATTTTAGGTAGTTCTTATCAATCATAAGTATGTACAAGTGTTTGTTTTCACATTAAGTTTTGTTTTAGTTAGTTATTTGATGCCATAAAAACATAGTGTAATGTCAGGATTGACAGCTGTGCTTGCGATTGAGTCTGCAGGAGTGGGAGTGTGGGCGGGACCTTGATGCTGTGGTTCCAACTCAGGTTCAATACTGTGAAGAATGGGGCTGCAAACAACATAATCGGCAATGACCGTTACTGGAATATTTTGGCTTCATTTTTCTACAGTGGATAGAAGCTGAGACAGGCTGCCCTTTTTTTTAGTCTATGGTCTACACTGGATGTGGCAAAGCAACGGTTGGAAATCTATTTGTTTTTTCATGTCAGAAGCAGTGCAAGCACTTGGAGTACACCAGAAATAGAACAAGGCATCAGTTTATTTATCAGCTTATAGGGAATTTGTTGTGTCGCACCACGCCATGCTGGATGCAGTGTAGACAACATCACTAATTATAATGGCTTGTGTCTGGTGCAAGACATGGTGTAAGCTGAATGAAACCTTAGTAAATGGTACATAAACAGAGTAGCCTAAAAAAAATGAAGAAATAAAGGTTGGAACTTGAGTCAGAATCCACATTTGCAGGTCAGGCTCTGTCCATTATTATTCTCCGATTACAGTGTTCATCTGGCAAATCATGACAAAATCATGACAAAAGCATGGTTTTTATAATAAAAATAAACTGGACAGATCAAAAGTTGCAAAAACAGAATATCAAAATTAAATAAAGTTTAGACTGCATCATTTGCAACTTGAGTCAATATCCATAATTGCAGTTCAGTCTTTGTCCCTTATTCCCCTGATTACAATGTTCTGCCTGTGGCAAATTTGCCTATACAATGAATCAAAACATTTAGAGAATATCCCAGCACACAGTAAAATAAAGACTGAATCTTTATTCTCTGGATGGAATAATTAACTGCAAAGTGAAACGGCTAGAGAAGTTTGATGCACTTCCCTCAAGATGTGACTCTTAGCTGCAGCCCACTAGTATTGATCCGAACGACTGGCAGTTGTGCTCTCGTGACACTGAGGTGCTTTTCTTTCAAACAAAGATGTTTGCTTGTTAAAAACCTCCAGACAGAAGCTTCAATCTCAAAACGTACTTTTCATAAGAATAAAATGCTGAAAAAAAAAAAAAAAAAAAAGACTCCTTCCTGTGTTATTTATGCTGAACTAACACTCCCTTTTAGGAGGGACTAGCTAAAAAATGATTTGATGGCTAGTTATTTTCTCAAATCTCTCTTTTTATTGAATATAATTTTCTTTAAATATAACTGGTCTGAAGAATTCTACATCAATTTAAAAGTAAACACCACAGCTTGTGTCAGTACAAACAGTGTTTGATATATTTTTGTTCTTTTTCTATTTGTTTCTTTTCTGAAGTGTACACGTTGGCTTTAGATGAGTGTGGTATCCGAATAAAACTCCCATAGTCTCTCATCAGCTCTGGGGCAGCTGGATTAATTCCCACCTTATTATACCCTGCATTAGCTGGCAGAGTTAACTGATCGCTAATGACATGACTCTGTTGCACTCTCACCCTAGGCACCCTCTGCTAGGCTATTAGCAGCAAGACCAAACCCTACTGGTGGGCAGGGGAGGTGGAAAACAACAGCGAGGCTATTGCAGTCTACTTAAACTTGGTCCACGGCCTTCAACAATGCCAACTGACCTGACAGTGACTACACAAGGTCTGGAAAGAGAGGATTGTTGAGAGTAAAATGAGAGGTGTTACTTAGAAAATGGAGGCCATCCAAGCCTTCTCAAATGGTGGTAATATTTCTTTGTCTGGGATTTGCAGTTTAATTAATGAGGGCCCGAGGCAAGTTCAAACCTCAGCACTGAGAGAGGAGCATCAAACTAAACAAATGAAGGCAAATGACCGGAATTGTGCCAAGAAGAATAAAAAATGGAAAGCCAGTAGCTGCTGATTGGAATAGTGCAGCAAACCTCATTTTTTTTTTTTTTTTTTTTTTTTTTTTTAATACATAGCAATCAAAACGTTTGTTTTATCACTGTTACACTGTTCTCAATGAATCAGATACTACAAAAAAAAAAAAAAAAAAAAAAAAATATATATATATATATATATATATAATATATATATTATATATATACATCAATAAAGAATAGGCCACACTAATTATATATAAGTATTAAGCAAGTATTTTTATATATATATATATATATATATATATATATATTATTAGAAGATCAAGTCATTCAAATGGCAGCACCAAATAGCAGCCCAAGCTAAAGGAAAGTTACTCAAAATTGAAAATTACATTCTCTTGAGTCGTTCCATGAGAGATATTCCTTTAAATAATTAATAACTATTGGAATGATCTTAAAAGTCAAACAAAAAAAGAAAAATATACTTAGATGTGCATATGGTTTCACTAATTCAGTTAATTCAAATCTCATTTGCCAGATATTTGTCAGAACTCCAGACTAGCATCTCAGCATCACAAAGAAAATAAAACAGTGTGCAGGATTATATAAGATCTGTGGCACATCAACATGTCTTTTTTAATGCATTCAAATTACATGAGACTGTGAAATTTTAATGAAAGACTACAGAAAGAAAAGTTATGAATAGTTGAGCAAGTATTAGTCATTTGCTAAGTCAGTGCTAAGTGTTAATAGTTCTGTAAATCGTGATCCCACATTTAAGTTAACATTTTTAACTGTCTAAATAAAAGCCCTGAGACACAGGGTGGATTAAAATGTATGTGGAAGAAAAATATCATTAAAAAACAAATGCAATTTGTATTGTATTCAGAAATATACTCTAAAAATACTTAGTCTATCAGAAGTGTCACACCCACATAAAGCTTCCTAAAACGATTTTTGTAGGAAAAAAGTGTTAGTCTAGTTAGTCCCAATAAAGACAGACCTTTAACTGAATTAAACTGAACATTCTGTCATTATCTACACACCCTCATGTTATACTCCAAACTTACACAGAACACGAAATTAAGTATTATAAAAATGTTAAAGCTCTTCTTTTTCATACAATAAATAAAATAATAATGATAAGTTAACGCTTAATTGAGGAATGAAGTAGACTTTACTGGTGACTCACGAGAAGTACTCCACATACACAAAACTATAACCGACAAAAGACTGAACAGAAGAGGGAGTATAAATACACATAGTAAATGAGGGAACTAAACAGGAACAGCTGGATGAAGACTAACTAATCACAAACCATAGTAACTAATGAGAACTCATAGAGACATGACAGAAATTAATAAACGGAACAAAACCTTGATATAAGCCCTCTCTCCAGAAGTGACAGAAAAAGTTAAGGACGAGGGTGGAGGCTTCAGTGGAGGGAGTGGAGCTGGTGACGGATAGTAGCCTGGGATAGGTAGGCACAGGCACCATGTTGGCGCTGATGGTGGGAGGATCTAGGGCGGAGTCCTGACTGAAGGGGTGGATGGAAACCTGGGACCGATCGGTGGAGACGGAAACTATGCTGAGAGGAGGAACCGACTGAGCAGACAGGCTGACAGACCTGGGCGACATCAAAGTCTGGGGTTGAGCTGCTGACTCACAGGACTGAGGCAGCGACGGGGACTCGATGACGGGGTGACAATGGGGCTAGTGAGGACAATAAGTAGGTTGGAGGAAGGAGCCCGATGACACCATAGGGGTGTAGGCACAGCTGGAATCGCGGAATTCCGTGGCAGAAGCTGGGCGTTGACCGGCGGAGGCCAACCTGGAGTGACGAGGGAGCCCAGCGGAGTCTCAGGGCAGATGGGCCATGGAGGTGACGAAGGAGTGGTGAGACGAGACGATGACGACGGGCTGACAGGCCAAGGTGGAGACATGGGCCTGGAGGCCTGAGGTGCTGCTGGGAACAGGAAGTCAGGCAGGGATACAGGCAGAAGAAACAAAGACTTGAAGGTGGGGACTTGATCCACACACCACAGATCTATCAGGTCTAGGTCTGCTCCTGGCTCTGAGGTGGACTGACGTGCTTGTGTCGACTCCAGAGCTTTGATGTTATCCAGCTCTGGTTCCTGTATGATCTCAGTGGGTGCCTCGGGCTTGCTGGCTATGAGGGAAAAGCCTCTGTTCCGGAGCATCCAGGCCAAGTACCCCAGCCACTTTCAGTTCTTGGGAAGGAGTCGAAGCGCTGGGGAGTCCATTTTCTTTGTCTCATTTTTGAGAGGTCGGTTATTCTGTAACGCTCAAGGAATGCAGAGGGTAAACACTGGATAACACATCAAAATAGACTTTACTGGTGACTCACAAGAAGAAGTCCACATACACAAAACAATAACCAACAAAGGACTGAACAGAACAGGGAGTATACACATAGTAAATGAGGGAACTAAACAGGAACAGATGGACAAAGATTAACAAATCTGAAGTCATAGTAACTAAGGAGACAAAAATGACTAAAAAAACCCCAATTTATTTCCCCATTTGGTCATGTCTTATTGCACAGAGTGAGATAGGAGTGTAAGTGAGTCATAACTACCACTGCTGTGCCCTCAAAAGAAAGAAAGAAAGAAAGAAAGAAAGAAAGAAAGAAAGAAAGAAAGAAAGAAAGAAAGAAAGAAAGAAAGAAAGAAAGAAAGAAAGAAAGAAAGAAAGAAAGAAAGAAAGAAAGAAAGAAAGAAAGAAAGAAAGAATTGTGCATGACACAGATGTCTGAAGTATTGAAAATTATTCCATGCACACCTCTAAAATCTCTAGAAGATATCCATACAGTGGTATTTAATGGCCACCAAAATTGTTGGGAAACATTTTATTTCAATAGTCCACTTTAGACATTCTACTAACTACAAATAACACTGCAACTAAATGTCAACTAGTCATTAGAGTATTAGTAGATTGTCTGTTTTGGAACGACATGAGGGTGAGAAAATTTCTTTACAGAAAAGAATGATAAATTACTTGATAAATTAGCATTACCAAAAATGCATTAAGCTCTAGTAACGCATACATATTTTATCCTCAAAGTAAAGCGACAAATGTTTTATCAAAAGTGTGAGTTCTCTTTCATCAAAGCCTTGATACACGCACATAAAGCTTGCAAAAATAATTAGCTTATAAAAAGTCCCTACTGTCAAGTGTTACTTTGAAGGTGGTCTGACCAACTCCAGCTGAGGAACTTGTGAGAAAGTATATCAACAGGATGCAATTGAACTCTGTCGGTGAGACCATATCATAAGACATTAGCCTTTAATAGACTCTATTAAGTCATTACATGTTCCATTTACTTTAACTGCGTAGTTCTGAACTCTAAGAGGAACAGAAACACTGAGACAGAAAGAGGAAGATTTAGAGATGACAGAGTAAAAAACTGGACAAACATCATTCACAAAAAGTTTCATACACCAAGGGCGTCATAAAGCTAACCCATAACTCATTATGTAGGCTCATTTCAATTGGCTGTTAAGCTCGGTGGTAATGAGCACACTTCGATAAAACAATAATTAGAAGAAAGTGAACTTGATTTATATGTTTCCTGCTTCCGATTTGCAAATTAATGAGGGCGAGAGTGAAGTGAAACGCGTAAAGCGTGTAATAACATATTAATCCCCACAAAATGCTGAAAAAATGTTAATGCACACAGGTCAGGGAAGGATGTCGGATTTTGTCTGAAGACAACAACCAGAAATTCATGGTGAGGGAGGAGGAGAGAGATGAAAGATAGTTAAGGAGTCATGATGAGTGTTCCGGTTATCTGCAGATTTTCACTGTGGCATTACTTCACAATCAAAGTGTCTATTTTCTCATGTGAAACAGACTGAAGATTGGGTTGGAATTACAGCAGTGCTGTTTATCTGTCTGATTTTCTGTCTTTTTTTTTTTTTTTTTTTTCAACATACCTGAGAAAGTAAAAATGTGGATTTATTGGTAAATTTTCAAAACTATGAAATATTATTTATTTATTACTAGGAACATTTACTGTGTAAGGTCAAAGACCCCTAGGTGGTCAGGGAGACAAAGCACAGTACCGAATACAGTACGATGCAAGTTTTGCGTAACAAAAAATATTTATTTTAAGACAATCACCGTGTCCTAACCACAAGCAATGTGTAGTTTTTTTAAGCAACAAGCAATTTCTATGTCCAGAACAGATATACCTACTAGATGCAACAATATCAATCAAAAAAAAATCACAACCAATCAGAAAAGTGTGTGGGTGGTGTCTTTCTGCAAGCACACTGTACTCACAATGAAATCAAATCAAATTATCAAATTCGTAAATATGACACCTTTTTAACATGAGTAAAAATACATACTGAGTGACTAAAACAATCTTTGTCATAGGCAAGGCAAGGAAAGTTTATTTATATAGCATATTGTATACACAATAGTATTTCAAAGTGTTACATACAGTAAAAGGGATTTAGAAAAATAAATAAATAAATAAAATAATCAAATGTCTTCCTATGCAATCAAGTGCATAGGAAGACATTGATTTAAATTAATTTGACATTGGAAAAGTACCAGAAAGAAATGTGGCTTTACAAGATCTGCTTATAAATGGTTAAACACAGTTTTGGAAAAAAAATAAAAATAAATAAAAAATGTGTTGAGTGTCAAGGTAGTCTTAAAGATGCCTTCGAATGAAAAATTGAATTTATCTTGGCATAGTTAAATAACAAGAGTTCAGTACATGGAAATGACATACAGTGAGTCTCAAACTCCATTGTTTCCTCTTTCTTATATAAATATCATTTGTTTAAAAGACCTCCGAAGAACAGGCGAATCCCAACATAACATAAGCACAGCATAAATCGGCTCATATTTAATGATGCCCCAAAATAGGCAGTTAAAAAAAAATAATTAAAACAAATCTATGGGGTATTTTGAGCTGAAACTTCACAGACACATTCAGGGGACACCTAGGACTTATATTACATCTTGTAAAAAAAAAAAAAAACGTTCGATGGCACCTTTAAGATGCTGTAAAGTTTCTTCCAAGATCTTACCATCAACCATCAAAATCACACTAATTTCTGAAGTTGTGGTCGCTTCTGATCTCAGCACTAGACGAGGACATGCTGATCGCCTTTCTGTTTTTATTGATCTTCTCAGAAAAAAAAGGACCCAAACTCATTGTACTTTTTTTTTTCAGAGAGCAGTTCACTGGGACTTGGCGGGTTAGTCTCTCTACAGTTGCAAAAAGTGTGTGGGTGTTGTTTAAGTTGCTGTTTATAATGTTTGAAAAGAAGGTCTGCCTAGCTGTGCCTGGTTCCACATTGAAAGCATAAAAGCTGTCTTGTCTTCCACCACATGTGCTCTGCTTTTCTTCATTTTCTTTTCATACTTTGAACTGCTTTTGTGTTTCTCCAAGGTGCTTTAGGTCTGCCAGTCTTCTTCCTGACTTCCACAGGAGCAATGTCAATGAATATCATTCTCAACATTTTAGTTAATAGAATCAAGCAGAAACTCAACAAAATCTGCAGATACGCTTGGTGTCAAAGAAATAGCCTTCATAAATAGCACAGTAGTGTTCTCATTTATGCATCTCTCTTTGACAGAAACAGGCAGGAGAGATCGATATATCTAAGAAAACACATGAAATAATCAGACAGAAGTCCTTAATAACAGTGGATGAAATGTTTAGACCCTTACTGATAAGTAAATCCAGAGGGTGCCCACAATTGTGTGTGAGTCCATGTACATGCTGAGTCAGATCAAAAGTGTTAAGAACAGTTATGAGTTCTTTTGCAGTACTGGATTCAGCATTGTCAATGTGAATGTTAAAATCTTCAGCAACAGCAAAACAGTCAAACTCATAGGAAATTACTGATAACAGATCTGTAAAATTGTCAATAAAGGCTTTTTCGGAGGCCTGTAAATACTGTAATGACCAATAATTTCCGTAGAGCAATAACACTATACTCAGATAGTCGAAGCACAAGTAATCACCAAATGACACTTGCTTGAATTGATAGACATCTTTAAATATAGCAGCTTAGTCTACACCTCTCCTTAAAGCTCTGAAGACACTTATAAATATATGTTTAAAAGTGCTAACTTAACAGTATCAGTTGTTGTCCCAACAGCAATCTCTGATTGATAGGCAGCAGAATAGAGTTTGCTGGACGATTTGAGAAGTCCTTAAGACTGATTTATACTTCTGCATCGAGTGTTTGGCGTAGCTACGGCATAGCCTGACATACATCTCTCCAAAAATGTAACGTGTTAATTCTACATGGACTGCGAGTGCTGAGATTGGTCTGCTAGAACCCTTCCTCAGGTCAAAAAACCTGGCGTTCCAGTTTTCCGTAGGAATGAAAAAAAATAATAAAAAATGCTCGGGTCACTATGCTCTGTTTCATGGGACACGCGCAATCAAGCTGCAACAAAAGCCTATTTGCTGCCATCATTGCTGAAGCTTCTCTGACAATATACCTGACAAGCTGCTTCTTCTTCGGCTTTTGCCTTGATATTCAACATGACCAATGCAGAAGTATAAATCAGGCTTTAGACTTTCTATCACTTAAAGGGATAGTTCACCCAAAAATGAAATTTCTGTTGTTAATTACTCACCCTCATGCTGTTCCACACCCGTAAGACCTTCGTTCATTAAGATTAAGAAATTAAGATGTTTTTGATGAAATTCGAGAGGTATATGACTCGTCCATAGACAACAATATAATCACCACTTTGTTGTCTATGGACGAGTCATATACCTCTCGGATTTCATCAAAAATATATTAACCCTTCGAGCATGAGTTTAAAATATTCTAACTGTCCCCCCAGAGTGATGCTGCGTCCGAAATCGCATACTTCCCTACTATATAGTATGCGAAAAACAGTATGCGAGGCGAGTAGTATGTCCGAATTCATAGTATTCGAAAAACTGTAGGCGAGAAGTACCCGGATGACCTACTGCTTCCGCCCGAATTCTGTAGTAGGCATTCGATGGACGCTGCGCTATCCCGTGATGCCACAGGAGAGAGGATTCTTCATAATTCAAAAATGGCGGAAAGCGGCGATATGCAGCTCATTCAAGTCCTTCAGTACCTCAGGGAAAAACTGTTTATTGTGGTTAAATTGCACTTGTTTAACATAATGTAAGTAAACGGCTGACTTATTGAAAGTTTAAACAATGTAATGAGAAGATTAAGAGTCGGTTAATCATTATTACTGACAGCACATCAAGCTAGCTAACCAACAGGTCGAGATAACGTTACATCCGCTTGTTAACACTGTTTTATTTAACGGAGACGTTCGTTGTTAAGCAGTTTAATGAGATTAGAAAACTTAACGGACAGCAACATTCAGGCAACAGTAGTTTATAGGGCTCACAGTTTGTAGTTTTTTTTTTTTAGAATATGTATATTATTATCATTTTATTTATTTGTATATATTGTATATAATATTTAGGCCATGTTGTGCATTTCTCTCGCCCTCTCTGTCTATCTACACACTATTTATATATAATGTATTCAAGTTTGTTTCTTGATTCATGTCTTTTGTTTCTCGTGTATTTTTATATGCATTCGTTTTAACAATAAATTGCTTAATTTCGTTGCTTCAAATCAGCCTCTGTCGTGATATTCACAGATGTATTTTTATTCTGAGGTAAAATTTCCTAGCTAAATAGGTGATTATACTTTGACATATTTAAATTTGCGCGCTGTTGTGACGACGCATGACAAATGACAACATTAACATGGCGGATGTAGTACGTCCGAATTCCATTCATACTACCCATATTCATACTATATAGAACGTACTGTTTTAACGGTCGGGAAGTACGTTCAAATTCAAATGTAGTACCTACTCATGTAGTATGCGATTTCGGACGCAGCCTGAGTTTTTTTAAGGCGACCGTTATTTTAGAATGTTTGCCTTTAATGTTTCCATAGCGACGCATCTTGCGTGTCACGAGCGCTGAACGCAGCCACAATAACACTGTATGACAGATGGATTGCTATTATTTTTTTTTTTCTTGTTTATTTAAAATATTCACAAACTTGCTTACCATGTCATCAACTATCTGATATCCCGACTCTCAAATATGTGTAAGTGAGTGTGTTTTGTCATTTAAAAGCCTTTATAAATTATCTTTATCTTGAGCTATAACGCGGGATGGGCGCCGCCATCTTAGTTTACGCTGCAGTTCACATAGTCATGTCAGTCGTATTTACAGCAGGTGAATTCATCCGTTTCTCCCGAAATATATGCAAGTAAGTTGCTGGTGAACTGGAAGAATAATAGAGTAAACTTTATAGTTACTTGGGCCCATTATGTGTGTCTGATATGAATAAATACCGGCAAATTATATTTGAATGGATTGTTATTGCTCCTTCCACTGATGTCTGACATCAGTGTGTATTTTATAAACTCTAAATTATTGTTTTAATGGTGCTTATGTGTATTTAAATGTCTGAAACCTTAAAAGAAATGTTATGTGGCTGAAAACACTGCATAGTTGTGATATATGACAAGAGCTGCGCGCGTCCGTCTCGCAGCCAGAGCGCTAAAGCACAGTTTGAATCTGGCAGTTATGTGACGTCGCTGAACGTTCAAAATCCCATATGTGGGACCGTACGCCCAGGGGCACAGAAATAAAAATCCCACATGTGGGACCGTACCGCTCAAAGGGGTTAATTTGTGTTCTGAAGATGAACGAAGGTCTTACGGGTGTGGAACGACGTGACCGTGAGTAATTAACAACAGAAATTTAATTTTTGGTTGAACTAAGCCTTTAAGAGAAAAGATATAGGGAAAGCTACAGGCACACTGGATTCCCTGGGGCCCTCTTGTTGGGAAGGGTCCACTGATGAACAACTGAATTTTGCAAGTTTCGAAGAGTTCACTGAAATCCTTCTTAAGGAGTTCTGAAAGCTCTTTCCGAATATCATTCTTCCCCACATGAATTCACACAGATTTCACTGTATGAAATTTCTCGTTTCCTTTATTTTCAAGATCTGAGGTGAATTATCCATTGTGACTCTCAGCAAGGCTATAAAGGTTATGCAAAATGATATTCAAACTCACATTAAATTAATCAGTAACGTAGACTAACCATGTTCCGTACACTTTTCGCCATTCACCACACGTCAGCGAGCAAGTTTGTGTGCTCATTCCCTGGGGGAATACCTATTGTACAGTTCAAACTTTGATTGATGTCTTTTCGACAAATAGTATTAGAGAAAAGTGGGGGAAAGTACCTCCTTCGCCTATGTACGGAAGATGTTAAAGATTAACGGTGTTCAGGCTTACAATGATGTTCCGTACAGAGCGTATAAATTGATTTCAGTGGCGAAAATAGACATTTAACTGATCAATTGTGTGTTGTTTATTTATTTTAACTGAAGAAAACATAATTTAAATGAATTAGACAGGCGAATACATTTTTATTTGGTTAAAATGTAAGTTAATTACTTTAATAAGCTAGAGGAGTTGCCTTGATTCTATCTTCTATTAATAACGGCAGAGTTAAGCATGAAACATTAGTGAATATAACGTTACCACGTATTTCTGAAGAGAATGAAGAACAAACAATTTGCATTGATTTAAATAAAATTTAATGATTAACCAATGTGAAAACTTCCAAACATAAATGATCAGGATGCGCGTCTTTGCCCGGCTCAGGCTGAGAGTGGCGCCAAGCTGTCATCGTCCGCGACTGACGTTTAACATGTCCCATTTCAAAGCATTTTTTAACAAAAGGCAATATATTTAACAATTTGTGATAATACAGTATTTATTTCATAAAGACTGTAATACTGTGATAAGCACAAATTAAGTCGAAATGTACATTTTCGCTGCTCTAGTTGTCTCCCCACACAAGCTGCAGTCTGACGTGTAGCTTGCCCACCGTCCATTTTCAAGCGAAGTGGGCGCACCTTGCAAACTTAGTAAAATCCCACGGGAACAAAAGGCGGGGGCGTCTCTGTCTTGATCGGGGGTGAAAGAGGAAGAAATGAAGATGACATAGATATATAGTTTATGTATGACCTGGAAGTATGTTTTCAACGATCAGCCGTAAAAGCTCATCTGTACGGAACATTGTTGTGTACAGAACATGGTTAGTCTACGTTACCTGAGATTATCTTTATCATACTTTGTATGTTGTTGTTCTAGCCATGACGTTGTAGAAACTGTTTCTAAAATAGAATCTCCTGTCGCTCGTTGTGTATTGCAGTCACGGCTGATTACGACAAAGACTCTGATTAACATGGAAAAGATACCTTTCATCGTGTGTCACAGTGTTGCGTCTGGTTAGGATACAGTGTAAGACATGCTTAACTTTTAGTTGCAGTAGGAAATGGCAATTTTAGATCAAACATTCCTTTTGCAAATACACAGATTTTTGTATGTACAAGGAGTCCAACAACAGACGGTATGGTCCACACAAAAATCTGATCTTACTTAATCATTGATTAAGTCTGGGATTACATTGATTAAATTTGATCTCATTTAATCATTGATTAAGTCTGGGATTACATGAATAAACACAAGCAGCTGAGACTAAAGCCTAAATCTTTTGAAGAACTGTAACAACTTCTCATTGATACTATATATAGCTGAACTTTAGCTTCTCAGCTCTAGCTTTAGATGAAGTTATATTTTTCCCCTCCAAAAAACATTATGTCTGACCCCTGCAGTAATGCTGAAGACCCTCTGTAGAAGACCTCTAGTTTAGGCCACTGGTTTATAAAAACAGCAGAAAGTTTATACATGGTTACAGCTGTAAATAGAGAAAGATTTTACACGATGTTGTAGTTACCAGCAGGGGCTAAGTGAACCATGCTAACTTGCCAAACCTTGACTCCTTAATGGGTCTGATAATGTTTTCCATTAAAATATGAAATGGAACTTAAAAGTGACAACACGCCCACTGAAAGCTGAAAGTCTAGTATAAGATGTCACCATGCCTCCATTAACCCAATCCTTTCCCCAATTTTTCTAACGATGAAAGTAGATTTGATCCTGGTGCATTTGCATTAAGCGAGTTCATAAGTGATTGGAAAGCACCCAGCAGCGCTCCATCAAACCAAACTGGGCGGTAAAAGCTCTCAGTTCTCCTCAGTAACCTGCCTACTTGCACTTAAAGTGACTCCATCCATCATAGCGCTACATCATTTCCTGTAGTGATAATGTCGGAGTTTGGAGGAGTGAGAAGCTTCGGGACGTGTTAGTGTCCTATTGGACATCAAATCGGATATCGACTAATGCAGACTGAAGAGATTAGATCAATCTGATTGGCTGATCCACCTGTGATGGATTGGGCGTGTCAGACAGGTTGCGTCCTCTTTCTCATAACAGAGTGGGAATGGGACAGTTTGTCACTGAATATTGAGGATATAAAGCTTCTATGGACAATTAGGAAGTGGGCATTCATTAAGTTCATGTTTTATGACTTTCGTCTATCCTTCTCTGTCTTTTCCCTTTCTTTTTTCTCATGTTCTAGCTCTCCCCCACCCCTCTGTGGTTCTCAGTGTGAATCGCACATTGAATGATAATGTGGTAGATTAAGAAAGCATGCCTTACTTCAGGTCTTGGAATGGTTCAGCTCGAACGTGTGGCGTTTCCACTGAATGACTAAACACAACTCCCTCGTTGCCTAGAGAGATAAAGAGAAAAACAGAGAAAATGACAAGTCATATGGTTGAATTAGAACCATGTTGTAAAGAAAAAAAAAAAAAATACTAAAAAAACACATTTTAAGATACTTGTTGTAAAACTTTGTGAACTTCTGAATATTTATAACCATTGTGAACAACTAGTCAGTCTCTAAACAGACTTAACTTTAAAAATGAACAAAGAACTTGTATAATATCATTCAGTACACTATTTGTTTTAAAGAAATTATTATATGGATATAAGGATGTATTAAATTGATCAAGTGTAATTTGAAATGTCAAAGATATATATACATACACCGATATGAGCAGAGTCAGATAATGTACATATAACATTTTTAACACACGCACACACACATGCACTCACACACACAGTTTTGCTATCAAAGTGAGGAAATTCCATAGACGTAATGTTTTTTTATTCTATACAAACTGTACATTATATCCCCCTACACTACTAAACCTAGCCATCACAGAAAACCTTCTGCATTTTTACATTTTTAATAAAACATTGTTTAGTATGATTTTAAATATTGTTTAGTTCATATTTTAAATATGAGGACTCATGACTAATTTACTTCGTAATACCAGTGTAATGCCCATGTCATTATACAAACTTTTGTCCTCATAAATCACAAAAATGTGCGTGATAAATTACAAGTGCCGGAACGTTAGACTTGGGTACATTTTCCCAGATCTGTACTTCTGGAACATTTAAAATATCCCCCATTTCACAGTATAATTTTTCTTGAAAATGTGCTTGTTAAGTGAGTTTTCATATGTATAAAAGTAAGCTGTTCTTCCTTGCTTGTTTTTTTTTTTTTTTTTTTTTTTGGTCTGTCCTACTTTATTTTATTCCTCATCGTTTTCCCCACAATCATGTTTAAAGGCACAGTTCACCCAAAATGAAAATTCTGTCATTAATTTACCCATTTTAAACACATATTGTTTTCTTTCTTACGTGAAACACACACACACACACACACACACACACACACACACACACACACACACACATAAAAAAAAAATAATAATAATTTTGTATTCCACACAATAAAGTAATAATTTTGAATGACATGATGATTAAATGATGACAGAAATTTTATTTTTGAGTGAAATGTTCCATTAACACTTCACTCTCTTTCTGTTCACTTCCTCTCCCCAGCGCAGTTTTTCTTTGACACATTTTAGCCTTTCAGTCTCTGAAGAACCACTGTACTCCATTTATGCATGCTCTGTCTATCTCTCTCTTTCTCTCTCTCTCTACCACTATTTCTATCCCTTGTTCCCTTTCTCTACCCATGTCTTTTTGTGAAAAGAGTTAATGGACAGATCTGCCCAATTACTGAGCATGTGCCCCCTTTTGTCCCTGACCTCTAGCTATTCCACCTGACCTCCCAGCATGCACTTTCAGACAGAGAAAAAGAATAAGAGAAAGAGGGGCCTGCATGAGTGAAATCTATTTGAAACAATCTATTTGCATTTCAATGTAAGGGCAGTTTACTAGTACATACAGTGCATGCAAATATTTAAAAATTGGCTCAAAAAATGAATGGTGTATAAAAAGCTGTACTAAATTTAAAAACTTTTAAATGTTTTGTGTTGTATTTTCTAATAACTAAAAAATATATATATATTTTAAATTCAGTGCGCTAAAATTACACAACGGCTGAAGTCTTCCAATTTGATCAACACTTTCTGCGGGTTACACCCGTAGGTAAATGAGTCATTTCCTTTCACATTGCGCTGAACCTCATAGTTCTGAACCCTGCTTTTATCCCCGGGTAAAGGAATGTTACACACTTTTAATTAAAAAGTGGGGTTGACACCTCTTTTTACCCGGGTTTATAAAACCCTTCTCAATAGCAGAGTTGGTACCACTGTTGGGGTTTTAACACTTGCATTGTGGTGCCAAACATGTGCCATGTGAAACAGACAACCAATCGTGTTCACATGGTTTGGACAATCACTAAAAATAAAGCACATTGTATATAAACAGTCATTTCAGTGTTTGATTGGAAAAAAATATTGACAGAAATCGTGTCAATTGGAGCAAAGAAGAGAATGTGTCATTCTAACCTTTATAGACTGAAAAGTCCATTCAGAAAACAATTTGATAGTACAGTCAGCAATAGAATCTTTATGTAAACCGGTCGTGTGTGGTATTCGTCCAATCAGTGACACTGTCACTGCAAATATGCAAGTAAGGATGTTAACCAAGGGTTAACATGAAACATCAGTTCATGAATACCCATGGTTAATCGTTAATCTCCGGTTAAATTATGAGCATCGGGATTCAGTTTTCAAGATTCAGTTTAACCAGGGTTTAGAATAACCCAGGGTTAAATATTTCAAGTATGAAAAGCCCTGCTGAATCATTATTTCAAGTGATTTATTAAAAACACTGATTATTCAGGAACTAAATAATTAAGTGAGTCATTAGATCTTTCACTCAACCAATTCATTCAAAACACTGATTCATTCAGCCACTGCTTTTACTGGTGTGTTTCTTGCACAAGAGTTTCGCTTTGGCTTTGTTTTACAAAACAAACTATTTTCATTGTCACAGCGAAAACAGACAAAGAATCTGGCAATACTGTATCTAAAATGTAAGTTATTCTATAGGTATAATATTTACATGGACAGAATCCAGATTTCTATTTATGAAAGCTCTCTTTATATAAACACTATACGATTCAATTTACATATTCATTTGCATGTGCATTACATGTATTCCAAACAAAACTTCAGTGCATGCACAACGCGGGTTTGAGAAAATCATTACGATAATGTAACTGGAGCAACCAAAAGTATAATTGTTGTTTTTGCCTTGATGATGCAAGAAAGTATTTTTGAATCAGATTGAGAAGAGTCGGATTCAAGTGTTTACATGTTTATATTTTCCTATTGATCGGATTATTTTTAGGTCTACAATCTGATCTTAATTTAATTCAGATCGAGCATAATTGGATCAATTAAAGTGTTTATATGAAGACTTTTCAATCCAATTTAGCAATCAATCAATTATTTGGATGCATCTAAGCATAGCACCTGTTAACTTTATTGAACTGTTGTATAAAAGCAATATCACACGTTCTGAGTGACTCATCTCTCTCTCACACCTACTGCTCAGCAGGTTTAGTGGACTAATGATGCCTGGCTGTATTCCTTGACAGCTGCAATTTTCTATTTTCACATCAGACAGGTGCCAGTAAAGAGACCAAAAACAACCTGGCTCTGATGCAACAGTCAGAAGTTACTTGTATTAAAAGAACTAAATGCATAGCAATGAGGTTTTTTATTTTATTTCATCATTTTACTGTTAACAAACAGGTAAAATAAAGAGGCTGGACTGCAACATATCAAAAACAGAAATGGGTGTCTATCAACTGAAAGCACATTACCATAATGCCGCAGACAGCTCCACTGGTTATAATGGGATTGAGCTTGTTTTACATGTCAGGCATCTGGTGTAGATATGTGCAAACAAACTTTTCTGACAGATGTGTGCATGCAGGTCTTAGATGTGTCTTTTAGGTCTGTAATAAACCATGTGGGAAAAAAAAAAAAAAAAAAGTTTATTAGACTAACAATCCTTGGGAGAACTATATAACATTAGAGGCTAATGTTAAGTGACGACTGATCGATGGGCTAAATTTAGGGCCAAATTATAACACAGGTAGTTTGAGACACTAGTATATATGTTCTTGTACAGGGATCATGGGTGAATGTTGGATGAATACAGTATGTGAGTGTGTATGTGATACCTGTGACCCTCAGTTTATCTGTGCCAATACTGATCTCCTCTTCATCAGCAGAAAAGAGAACTCTCTCGCCATCACTACTTCTCACCTCAAACCGCTGACACTGGGCTTCTACCATCTCTGAGCCTACAGAAAACGAAAAAGAAAGAATAAGGCTTTGAGAAACAAGAAGATAACATACATCTCAACCTTTGCAGCCCACTAAAACGTCATACAATCAGGAATGGTCTTCTTGTACTGGACATGGAGTGCTAAAAAGTAACCTAAGATTGTGGATAATAATAATAATAATAATAATAATAAGTAATAATAATAATTTTATTTAATATATTTTAGTTTTTTATTTTATTTTTATTTTATTCAATGCTGTATACATAAATAAATACAAGCTTTATTTGAATTAAATTTCTATTCCAGTTAAAATGCTTCCTTTTTTGTGATCAAATCTTTTTTTTTATTTTTATACATTTTAAAGAGAACAATACATGAAGGTATATACACGCCAAAAAATAAATAAATAAATAAATAAATGAATAAATAAATAACAGTATGTAATATATACATACATGCATGTACACACACATACACATGTGTACATATACACATACATACAGATACATATACACATCTACGTATACATTCGCATATATACCTACATATAAGCATAAATAATAATGCGTATGATTAACAAAGAGAAATATATTATAATATATATATATATATATATATATATATATAATAAACAATTAAACTAAAAAAAAAAAACTAAAAAACACCTATGTAACACCTATGTAACCTATGTAATACCCACCCACCCTCTGGATCCAGATCTCCAAATCTCAGTTACAAATTACATCTGAAACCCACGGAGGGTAGTCAGCACAGTTAAAATGCTTCTTTAGAAAACAGCTGCCAACAGCTGACAATGACAAAAAGGCAGCTCACTAGGTTTCTGAACAGAGTTAATATTGGAGCAGCTGCTCTTCGTTTCCAGGGTGTTTAATGACTTACTTGAGTGTCAAAGTACAGACATATTTGTACAATACACTTACAGAAATTACTCTTGAGTAAAAATTTGTACCAAACAGAAATACTAATCATTCTTTCAGTCCATTTGCCTGATGAAGTCCTTGACCACAAGACCAAAAACAATCTGCCATGAAACACATTTTATTCTGGCCAGCAAGTTTTATGAAGCAATTCATTTTGCACATAAAATGGCATATATGAAAAGAACCTTTTCACATGTTCAGACTGAACTGAATTTTGTCATCATTTGTTGTGAAAAAAAAAAAAAAAAAAAAATCCAATTAACGGCACATGGAAAGGGTCTCAAACATGACATTATCCAGGGAAAAATCTGATTTTTTTTTCTGTATACAGTGTAACCAGAAAGCCTTCTTATTTAAATCCTGATGCATGATTATGAATTAGAGAAAGAGAAATTTGTATTTGCCTCATGCAGGGGGCTGACGCAAAAGATGCGAATGAAACTGCCCCAAACACACAATGCAATGGCTTCACTGACTATTATTCATCACGGCTATCATATCTTCCTTGACCTAGGTGACTTTGGAGAGCAAACTTGGCTTTGTTTGCTTGCCTGCATTGTACGTGTATGACAGAAAGTAAACTTCTCTTTTTTTTCCCTTAAGCCCACTCTCTCCTTTCTGTCACCCTCTATTGTTTTCTAGCCCTCTTCATGCATTCATTGCCTGTACTCTCATTTTTGTACTATAAAGACAGCCTGCCCTTTCTCCAAGTGCTCTATGGCAAAGATATCAGTCCATTTAAGCCTATAACAATGCAAATTTTGGAATTTAATTTAGCCAACGTTTCCTGCACGTCTTTCTTTATATTTACCAGTTTACACCTTATTAGAAAGATACACTGTTCAACATAAGAGTTTTGATATATGGGACAACACATGACTCAGAACTTCATCCAGCCAATAGTTCTATTTGATCTATTTAATCAATCTATTGACCTAATAATGATTTGAGTTTCTCTTTTTTTTTTTTTTTTTTTTTTTTTTTTTATTATCACAAATTATAATCTGTCCTCAGACTAAACCTCAGTATTTCATATTCACATTAAATTCATCATTAAAGGCATAGTTCACCCCCAAAAATAAAATTCTGTCATCATTTACTCACCCTCAAGTAGTTCCAAATGTTTATGAAATTCTTTGTTTTACTGAACACAAAGGTAGATATTTGGAACAATGTCAGTAACCAAACAGATCAGTGTCTCATAGTAGCCGCTGAGCTAACACTGAGTAGCACTATAACAACTTTCAACACACAAATGTATCTAGTATGATGAAACAGCGCTGCGTTACCCCACATACATCTGAAGGGAAGAAGTGGAAGTGGTGTCTACGGCATAATAAAAGTTCCACTGCTCTCGAAACATGTCACAGTCGTCTTTCATTAGCAATCGCTCCAGTGGCCGGCCCTGCTCTGGTTCATACTACAGTAACGTTAATAATCTCATCCATGGACACCTCCCATGATTCTGCAAAATCAAGGCCTCATTGAGGTTTGCCTTTGTTTTGAATAAGCGACCTCTAACGTCGAAAATAGTGTGCCTTTAACCTTTAAAAATGTACATAGTGTGCCTTTAAAAAGATTTCACAGCTGTGTCCCCACTGTCAGATATTTATGAAAACAAGAAATTAGTATGCCTTCATCCTGAAGGTTGTCTTTTTCATATTTAAAAAATTAGTTCACTTCAGAATTAAAATTTTCTGATAATTTATTTACCCCACGTCATCCAAAATGTTAACATTCCAGGATTTTCTGTTTATAGTGGACTTCAGGTGAAAGGTCCGAATTTCAGTTTCACTGCAGCTTCAAAGGATACACAATCCTAGACGAGGAATAAGGGTCTTATCTAGGGAAATGATCTGCCATTTTCTAAAAAAATAAAATAAAAACTGTATACACTTTTTAACCAAAAATGCTCGTCTTGCTGCCAGAAAGATCATGACGGAAGTACCGCGGTAGGGTGGAAAACTCTATCTAATTTTCTCTCTATTATCATTGTTTTACTGTTTTTTTTTTGTTTGTTTTTTTTGTAGCAAATAACCATTACTTTCACTAGATATGACCCTTATGGTGCGTTCACACCGGACGCGAATGAAGCGGTAAGCGTGAGTGATTTACATGTTAAGTCAATGCAAAGATGCAAATTGACATCTTGCGGCGCAATTCTCGTGAATCAAGTGGCGCGAATGACGCGATTTGCGCAAATCGCGCAAGTTGAAAAATCTGAACTTTGGCGAATTTCCGCGCCGCGTTAACCAATCAGGAGCTTGCTCTAGTAGTGACTTGACGTAGCGAGCTGAGGCACAAATTCGAAACAACAATGGAGGACAAAATCATCGTCGCTATACATCTTCATACATTTATAGAAACAGAAATAAAAAGGATCGTGTTTGAAAGAAAGTGAGTGAGGAGGTCGGACATTCTGATAAGTTGTAAAAAACAGTCTTTACTCAATTTGAGCTATATATATACATATTAAGACTACAAGCCAACTAAAGACGACCAATTGAGCTTATTCGCTGTAATTTACAATTATTTCCCCACTGACAAGTTGTGTTTATTCAGATGAAGTGTGCAGAAAACAGTGGGACACATAAAGGAACGGGAGAGCCCCTCTCATGATGCGAATTCGCATCTGTTGTGAAGGGATTTTCACGCGCGAATGAAGCGAGTACACTCAAAATGTTCAAGCGTCCAACTACGCGCAAATAGCGCAATTCATTCACGCAAGACAAGTCTGGTGTGAACGCCGCATTAGTCCTCGTCTGGGATCATGTAGATGTCAGGGTTCTGTCACATCTGTCTAGTTTATTTCTTGGTTTTGTGACAGAGCTCTGACACTCCCGTTCTTGTCCTGTTTTTGTGTGAGCGTACGGTCTTGAGTGTTCTCGGGCTGTGCGCTCTCTTGTCTGCATGCCTTGTTTCATGTTGGGAGCGTGGCGTTCGGATCCCGGCACTCGTGTCTAGTTTGGTTTTGGTTTCGTGTCAGGATTCGGACACTCGCGCTCCCAGTCCTGTCTTTATTGTGCATTCTTGTCTTGTGTTTTGTTTAGCGCCTGGTCAGTTCTTATTGGCCAGGCGCTCTTGTATTGTTTTGTGAAGCACGTGGTTGTTTCCACCTGCCGCGTGCTTTCCTGTTGTGTTTTTGTCTTGTGTAAGCATATGGCTTGTGATTTGTCTTCATTGGCCATGTGCTTGTGTCTTTGTTTTGTTTGGTGTGAGCACATGGCTTGTTGTGCCATGTGCTCTCATGTCTATTGTCTTGACCCCGCCCATCTTGTTATCTCATTATTGGTTAATTTGCCCCACCTGTCCTCCCTCGTATTCTCCTTGGCCGTTTCTCAATATGCGTACTTGTCTGTACTTATGTTCTTGTGGACTGTCCAAGTACTGTTCCAATTCAAAGTTCGCATCTAGCCAAGTTCAGTTCAAATTCCCGGATGTGTTCTTGATCCGCCCCTTTTATCGAGGATGCATCGAGAGGTGACTTGTGCAGACTTGAGACAGCCAGGTATCCCAGAATGCATCTCGCACTAACCAGCAAGCGTCAATAGTAAAGGAGAAACCCTGCATAACATATTACTGTTTTTATGTCATGATATGTAGTTTTAAGAGTTTTTCAGGAGAGAATGTGCTGGTTTAAAGCTCAAATGTGTGGTTTATTGATAAAGATTGCGCCTTTCTGACAATTTGATCTGACGTTGTCGGAGTTGTGAGATCCAGGCGATCACCGGACGCTCAGCGCTCATGTGCCCAGCCGAGAGCAGCCTTACCTTGGCTAGTCCTTCTGACGTTTGCCGCTGGCTCCGTTTTGGCTGAGGGCAATGTGACGTTTCATAACTTTATATATGGCTATTTAACTTTTGTATCCTACTGAAGCGCTTATTTTGTACGCTTGAATTGTTTGCTTTATTTCTTATTGTAAATTCTTACCTTTTATTATGGCTATTATTGATCATTAAAACTGACATAAAACAAATAGAGACATGGTTTTGTTTTATGTTATAGTCTATTTCATTTTATTACAGTGAAGTTAATCAGAGTATGCACAAATAGTATTACATTTAATATTTTTGAAATATATACGAAAAGAGGCAGAGTGGTGTTTTATTGTTGGCTAAAATATACATAAAGAGATAACCGGAGAAGCCAGAGCGAGCTGAGTGACGTTATCAAGAACGCTGCTGTTCCATTTGCAGAATCACCGGACTTGTGTTCTCCCGTCCATGGGAGTTCGATCTCCTGAGTCGAACTTGCCAAGTCCTAACTACCAAGGACGCGAGTCCGAAGTTTGCGAACTTGGTTTTGAGAAACCGCCCTTGTGTTTGCAGTCCTGTGCTAGTTCGTTGTCATTTATTCCCTCATGTTTTCCTTAAGTCTAGTCAAGTCAAGTCCAGTTTTATGTCAAGTCTGTTTTCCCCCACTGAGTAGTTTTTGTTGTGTTTTTTTTTATATATATTTTTATAATTTGGACCTTCAATTAGGTTAGTTGAAGGTCCCCCCCACAGAGCATGCATATACCCCCTCCCCCACCCCAAACAATTTAATTGTCCATCGCGATGTTAGACACTGTAGACATCGTCAGATGCTAATTTGGTACGTATCGCCCAGCTCCACCTTCAAACCGTTGAACCCCTGTGAAGTCCACTATATGGAGAAAAAATCTGAGAATGTTTTCCTCAAAAACCTTAATTTCTTTTCGACTAAAGAAAGACATGAACATCTTTGATATGGGGGTGAGTAAATTATCAGGAAATTTTCATTCAGAAGTGAACAAATCCTTTAATTTAAACTGACTCTAAATGTAAACCGCTTAAAACTATCCTGTGAAACTATCATATAACTCATTCCTAATCACAGTTACACAGATTAATGCTTTTATTCATCAAGGATGCTTTAAACTGATCAAAAGTGACAGCAAATGTACAACAGACAAATTTAGCATTCAGCTTTGATTAAGTAACTGAAAACTTCAGAACATATTTAACAGATTAACCTCATTTAATTTCTCTACAAAATGTTAATATTTTTGTCTCAAAAAGCAGTTTACATAATTTTTTAGATTGTAAAGAAACCCCAGATCAACATGGCTGATTTATTTTACCCAGCAGGAAGTTGTTGTTCCTGCTGTGCTTAAAAATCATTTCAGATCTTGAAGTGACATCCCCCCCCCCCCACCCACCCCCCCTATAATTTAAAGCGATTCATTGAAGAATTATGTTAAATATAAAAAGAAACATGCTGTTCATTAATTAATTGCTTATCATTATGTTATTTTATAATTAGCAAGATATGTTGCATATCAGTTAAAGTTTCAGATCATTTGTTATCTTTTGAGGAAAAAAAAAAAAGGAAATTAAAATAAAAAGTTGAATCTACATTATGCGGGATAGTGATTAAAGACGTGCTCGAGGATAAGGCAAGGCTAATTTTGATTATGCTGATGAGACCAAGAGGAGAGAATGCTAATAAAGTGTTAATTTATACTCCTATTTGATTAATCCTCTCTTGACAATATCATTGCACAGCAGTGGCCAGAGATTTGCCCATAGATCCACTACAGAGCATGATCATCTTCAGAGAGGATGTGACAGAAATACACAGGATTATGAAGGGATAGATTTTTCTGACTTTCTTTACTTCTTTCCTTCAGTCGAAAAAGAGCTCTGATAATTAAAGTTTTGATTGTGAGTTTGTGGAGTAGAAATGCCATGTCGTCTGTGTATACACCAGAATAAATAAATAAATACTGATTGAACATGGCCAATTTGAATGAGCAAGAAATTATTCTAAACAATGGAGATGTTTGGTTAATTGGATAATTGCACATGGTTGCAGTTAGAAAACAATAATACAACTTCAGAAAATTTGCACAAATTTCAATTTAATTTTTATTTATGCTAAATATCTCTAAAGGACCAAACATTAAAATCTTACAATTATTATAAAAATTAAAGTTCCGTTGGTCAAAACATACTAATTACAAAATATTAATTAAATTTGGTAATTCATGATTAAGCCATGTTGTTCACAACAGGTTGTTACTTCAAATTTGTTTGCATGATTCAAGAGCTCAAGGGCTTGATTAGTGATTCTCAGTGAATGTACATGTAAGGAGTAAACACTCATTACTTACACAAGGACATCCTCACTTTCATAAAGCCATCCAGATTGCAACACCTCACGGATCCTTCCACTTATCCAGGTGATTTAAATGAGAAATGATAATGCAACAGATAATAATGACCTGCTCCTGAATATTAATTGGTACTGATTTACCCCTCATTTGAGTTTGGAGGAAATTAAAGCTTTCCTTAGGAGTGACATGGTAAGAATAAATGACCTTGCTGTGGAAAATCAGATGGTGTTAAAATGAAAAGATGATTGTTGCATTGACTGACATTTGTTAAATTTGTCAGTTGAAAAAAAAACCTTGAAGAAAGTCATGAAAGCAACGGAAAAGGGTTGGGTGTTCAGTGATGGCCTTTCCTGGCATAAGATGGAAAAGTTTACAGAAAAATAATAAAATAAATAAAAAATAATTTTAAAATTTATAATATAATATAATATAATATAATATAATATAATATAATATAATATAATATAATATAATATAAGTAATAAGGTCGCTTCGTGTCATGCCTAACAACGCCCTTGCCGTGACTTGTTCCGTGACTTAAGTTGTGACTTACTCACGATACAGCACTAGCCTCGAGTACCTTATTGCTTTTATAAAACGGTTACCAAACAATACAAATGTTAAAGCTAGAAATATGTATCAATGCAACTTTTATGAAGTAAACTTTTTCTAAAAGCCTTCCTATCACTGGAAAAAATAGTCCCTGACCGTGAACAGCAACAGAAGTTACATTTTCACGTCATTAGCAGCAACAGAAGTTACATTTTCACGTCATTAGATCGCAGCAAAGACTGTCTTTATGAGTGTGTCAGTCAGTAGTGAAGACTTTTATATAGAAAATACTTAATTGTTTTGAAAACGTAACAAGAAGCAAATGACAAATCTTTTGACTAGCGCTGTTAGTCACGTGAAAACCCCTTAAATCAGTCATCTCAAACTCAATTCCTGGAGGGCCACAGCTCTGCAGAATTTAGCTCCAACCAGCTCTAAATCTGTGGAGCAAAACTGTGCAGAGCTGTGACCCTCCAGGAATTGAGTTTGAGACCATTGCCTTAAATGTTAAAAGGACAAGATGATACATCGGACATTTAAACAGATTTTTTATTATGAACATAGAACTGACCTGAAGGAAAATGCTAAATCTGAATGCAGGTAATGTTAATAAACTCGCTCACATCTCTTTCTCACAGTACTCTTCTACATAATACAGTAAGCTTCAATGAACAATATCAATTGTGAACATACAGTTTACGTTGCTAAGAGTGGTTGCTAAGGGTGTTGTGTAGTGATACACAGAACCGTTGAGTGAAGCGGTCATAGCCGTGTTTTATCATGAATAAAACACAGCCATTGACCAATCAGAATCAAGGACAGGAACTAACCATTGTAATGTAATGTAATGTAATGTAATGTAATGTAATGTAATGTAATATAATATAATATAATATAATATAATATAATATAAACATTTTATATTTTGGATTTTTTTTTTTTTTTTTAAGATTAAGATGTTTTAATATATCCTGTATAGCCAAATAACAAAGGGCTGTAAATCATGGGCTGCTTCATTATTGTTCCAGATATACTGTAGCAACTGGCTGCAGCTAGACTTGGATGAAGGTGAACATCTGTCCAAAATGTTGTTGATATAAAACATGGAGGTTCTGATCTAAAATACTTTGACCATATAAACAATCTCAGCTGATGCAAGCCAAAGAAATGTCCCCGTCCATTTTATTAAAAAAAAAACAATCAACCAAACAAAAAAAAACATAGGGGCTCTTTACAAATAAATAAATAAATAAACCTTTAATCCTTCGAAGGTACCTGTGTCAAGAGAAGTAGCTTGGGAAAAAAAAGCTGGAAAGATAAATTATGTATCTGAACCGGATGACCATCATCAATAAAAAGGAGAAATAGGTGAATTTTGATCACCTGCATTAATCAGTGGGTGTGTGTGTGCATGTGTCTGGGTGTGGTTTGTTGACAGTGTAAAGAGACAAATAATCAGAGCTCTTGTCATAATCAGCAAACACAGCCTTGAAGAATGATGCGTGTATTTGTACACATCAATCTCCATATGTCCTTTAGGTACTCTCTCTCGCCTACTCTCTCTTTGGAAGGTTTAAGCTACTACCTCTAAGCGGCAATGTGGCATTGCAAATGATGATATTCATTTAAAACTAGCAATTTATCCTGGCTAAATTACACAACATAAAACAGCACATTAAATTTCCAAACGTTCCTCTACATGCATGCGCACTTTGCCAGTGTATTCTTATCATGATTAATTACTTGGAACTAATCACTCAAATCACTGGATTTTTGGTGCCGCGAAACTTATAATTGGTGATTCAAGCACTTTGAGGCGGCTGTTTTGAAACTTCCAGGTATATCTCCATTTAAATTGGTTCTCTTATGCCCTGCAGTGGAATAAAAACTTTTGAAATAATATTATGTTGAGCTCTCCTTGACTGACTGAAATTCAAATACATATATACATAACTTATTCTAATGAAACATAATCTAGAATTTACCCTATTTTGTCCTTGAACAGCCAAAATGCACCAAGCAAATCACTGTAAATGCCAATTTTAGTGTCATGTGAAATAGAGTGAATTCAGGTTTATTGGAACACTTTTCCCAAGTCATCTCAATGGCAAAAAGTATCCCAATCACTCTGAATTTATCCTAATAAAAAAGCATTTTAGCAAACCAAGAGTCCATGTTTGGCTGGTTAGCTTGATCTACAGTAGTTAGCCCTTGATGGCATATGCTGCTGCCATTTGTAATACTTAATCAAACAAATAATAGTTAAAAATATATAATTAAGCATTTGAATGTATTTATAACAATGCCTAATTGAACATGAACTGGCTAGCTGTGTGCTAAGCTGCCAAGTTATTAAGTGGTTAAAAAATATTTAAGGTATTTTAAGAATATCGCTGTCAAAGAAAATTTAGCTGGTTAAGTGGATTTACTTGTTGTAGTGTTAATGAAAGTTAACAACAGATCATTTAAAAGTAGTATACAAGTATAGTTTAAAACCTGACATTTCAACGTTTCTTTTGACATAAGTCTATTTTTTTTTTTTTCATTAGTATTCACTAAGTTACAGTTCATTTTCTGAGAACTATCAGATTGGACTTTGTTCAGAGTGAGACGAGAGATCACGCATCCTGTTAGTTTTGTTTATTTTGCAAAAAGCACAACATTTTGTTTTTACTCTGAGTGTACACAAATAAAAGAAGAAATTCCATAATTTTGATTGACATATTACTTATGTCTCTATGACAAAAAATGACGGAGAATTTTAAGTCTGTTTTGCTGCAATGTGAAAAAAACCCTGCAAAACGCACCCGCGCGTTTTCAGACCTCAGGGAGTTAAGTCAGGGCTCTGGCTGGGCCATTCAAGAACAGTCACAGAGTTGTTGTGAAGCCACTCCTTCGTTATTTTAGCTGTGTGCTTAGGGTCGTTGTCTTGTTGGAAGGTAAACCTTCGGCACAGTTTGAGGTCCTGAGCACTCTGGAGAAAGTTTTCGTCCAGGATATCCCTGTACTTGGCCGCATTCATCTTTCCCTCGATTGCAACCAGTCGTCCTGTCCCTGCAGCTGAAAAACACCCCCACAGCATGATGCTGCCACCACCATGCTTCACTGTTGGGACTGTATTGGACAGGTGATGAGCAGTGCCTGGTTTTCTCCACACATACCGCCTAGAATTAAGGCCAAAAAGTTCTATCTTGGTCTCATCAGACCAGAGAATCTTATTTCTCACCATCTTGGCAAACTCCATGCAGGAGCCATTTCATGTGTCTTGCACTGAGGAGAGGCTTCCGTCGGGCCACTCTGCCATAAAGCCCTGACTGGTGGTGGGCTGCAGTGATGATTGACTTTCTACAACTTTCTCCCATCTCCCGACTGCATCTCTGGAGCTCAGCCACAGTGATCTTTGGGTTCTTCTTTACCTCTCACTAAGGCTCTTCTCCCCCGATAGCTCAGTTTGGCCGGACGGCCAGCTCTAGGAAGGGTTCTGGTCATCCCAAGCGTCTTCCATTTAAGGATTATGGAGGCCACTGTGCTCTTAGGAACCTTAAGTGCAGCAGAAAGTTTTTTGTAACCTTGGCCAGATCTGTGCCTTGCCACAATTCTGTCTCTGAGCTCTTCAGGCAGTTCCTTTGACCTCATGATTCTCATTTGCTTTGACATGCACTGTGAGCTGTAAGGTCTTATATAGACAGGTGTGTGGCTTTCCTAATCAAGTCCAATCAGTATAATCAAACACAGCTGGACTCAAATGAAGGTTTAGAACCATCTCAAGGATGATCAGAAGAAATAGACAGCACCTGAGTTAAATATATAATCATTTAAGTTCACTTTTTTCCTCATTATTGTACACACAAGACCCCATATTGACAGAAAAAAAACACAGAATTGTTCACATTTTCGCAGATTTATTAAAAAAGAAAAACTGAAATATCACATGGTCCTAAGTATTCAGACCTTTTGCTGTGATATATATGTGTGGTATTATAAATTATCTGTGGGGTATTTTGATCTGAAACTTCACAGAAATTCTGGGGACATCTGAGACTTGTAATACATCTTGTAAAAAGGTCTACTTTAATTAACTACTTGGTTAAAATAATATAATATGCAGGCACCAGTATGTCACCCATTATATATAACTTATGTTATAATCTATAACTTTTGTTGCATAATATTATATGAAGCATAATTGACAAGACATGAATGGTCATAATAATGGATCAGATGACATACATCACGTTTAGACACTCAATAGAGTAATAATAAGTTATTTCAGCCAATGGAAAAAAAAAAAAAATGGGTGAGCTGAATTTTTGATGACAGCGAGTTGCCTTTAAAATTAACGGAAATGCTAACTGACAATGTTTTGGAAAGAACGGTGGCAGAAGATACTGGCAGTGTCCCTGTGCCACACCTGAGTTCCCACCGTCACATGTCCTTGTCCGCCCCCCAGAGCATCTCTCGCTCATGTCCTCTCTGTCACCCAGTGCTAATGAAATCATCTCCCACTCTCTCAAAGCAGAGAAGCCATTCATTATGCAGTCTAGACTTCTAAAAATGAAAAGTCAATAAGACAAAAAGCAGATGCCGTGTTCCCTCAATGTCCTCTCAGTTGTTTGGCCTCTGGAGGAGGTGTTCAGAGGAGATATGAGCTCACAGCTGGAGACGGGCGTGAGAACAGCCCATGCAAGTATTATTTTCCTGTCCCCCGATTTCAATCATCTGTGCAGGGACCTCGTGGCAAACAGCGGGACGCCTCAGGTTAGCCGAGAAGGATGGAGGGAGGAAAGAGAGAGAATGAAAACAAGATCCGACAGCACAAGCTTGATGCTGCATTTCATCACCAGCACACACCCCATCAACTAAATCCTGACGCACAATAATTTAGCAAGGCAGTACATTGCTGCAAGAAGGTTGTGAGGAGTGTGATTTCAGACCACCATTTTCCAGAAACACAATTGAGGGTCACAAGGTGAGGATATCCTAAAAGGTTAGCCTGAAGTACAAGATCATTTTGTTTCGTAACACAATTTTTTGGGGGTTCCAAAACTCCTATGACTCTGCAGACACAATTCATTCTCAGCAAAAAGTGTCCAAGTGGGGGGTACCCTTTCAAAAGGTACAACTTTGTACCTTATTTACCCCTAAATGATGCATTTTTATTACCTTAAAGGTACATATAATTACCTAAAGTGGATGTTACTACCTAAATGATGCAAATTAATACCTTCTGAGAGAGTATTCAAATGCTGTGTTTGTAAATACAGTACACTACTGTTCAAAAGTTTGAGGTTGGTAAGAATTTTTGTTTTTGAAGGAAATATCTTAAGCCCATCGAGGCTTAATTTATTTTATTAAAAATACAGTAAAAATAGTAATATTATTACAATTTAAAATAACCGTTTTCTAATATATTCTAAAATGTAATTTTAATTTTTAAGCTGAATTTTCAGGATAATTACTCCAGTGTTACACAAAAGAAATAACCCTAAAATGCTAATTTAGTGTTCAAGAAACATTTCTTCATTATTAAAACAGTTTACACAACATGGCTTTGCTGCCTAATATTTTTTTTTCCTGGAAACTTTTTATATATATTTTTCTTTTTCTATTAAGGATTCTTTAATAATAATTCAAAAGAAAACTATTTGAATTGATTTTTTGTTTTGTTTTGTTTTGTTTAGTTTTTTTAACAGTCTTTACTGTCATTTTTTATTAATGTACTCTTGTTGAATAAAAGTATTCATTTTGTAAAACTAACTCCAAACTTTTAAACAGTGTTTCTTCAGTTATGGACACTTTTGGCCCTGTGTAAAATAAATAAAACAAAATTTTCCACTAAAAATGTTTTACTTGTGATTTCTAACACTTAATAAATGGAATAAAATGGGAAACACTTCAGGAGTTTCAATGTCATCATCTGATCATCATCATCATCTCCAGGATTTCCAGGAGACATGTGTTGCGTTCTCTAAAGGTCTGCCTGGAAACAAAGCCATCATGATGCTAAAAACCTCTTATGGAAGAAGAAAGCCATCGTGTTTACGACTGTGACACAATGAGCGCTTATTGCTTGATCAACTAAATGCTGGATTTTCAAAAGTATGTAAAGTTCACAGCACCATTGTTGTGCCATTGTTGTAGTAAACATGCACGACATTCTTGAAAGAAATTCCATGCCGGTCTGTTATTGTGGGGATATTGACTTCACATTTTCACACCTCTAAACATGACGCTTAACAAAACAAAGCGCGACTGAGCTGTGAATAGAGTCCAGACTTTCTGCCGAAGGTCTAAAGGTCTGGCTATGCGACAGTTAAGTTGTGACCTCAAGGTTGAGAACTTTGGGCCTAAAACCACAAAGGCCATGACAGACTACAGCTCTCAGATATCCCTTATGAACACAGGATGAAGTCATGATCACAGTGCTCCCGCTTCATGCTCACCACAACGCAACTGTACATCAATCATCTGAACTTATGGGCCATATTATAAAAACAAAGACCTCTGCACTCCTGGGCCAAGCTATCAGAGGACAGCCTAGCTCTCTGGCTCTCAGCACCTCTATACAATTTCTGTTTGAAGATTAATGTTCGTGCAGCGATAGGTTCAGGGACGAGAGAACAAGGAGAGCAGGGAAACAAACAGGAGAGGTGATACAGTATAACTTTGCTGCCTGTTTGGGAGCTAATCCCTGCAATGAAATTCCCATAAATGTTCAGACAATGTCAAGAGAGCCTGAAGGCAACAGCTCTGCAGAGCGGGTAATGTCAAAGAGAGGATATAGAGGACACATTGGCGAGAGTGCTGTATGACTCCTAATTGGTAACAAACCCTCAGTGTATAATTCACACATAGCATTTGCTGCATTTTTAGGTTTATGTAAGAGTAGATTTTATTTTTTAACCTTGTTAAGATTTTTTTTTTTTTTAACCAACATTTCTTTTTATGTCAAATAAATTATGGAGTCTGCAGAGCCACTGAGACAATTCTAAAAAATAAATAAATTAATAAATAAATAAAGAGACTAGATGGCAACTTTTGCTCCCAAACGTTACATATATGGGTGATTTGTATCACTTTTTTAATTTGCATTGGTTAATTTCTGGTCCTGCTGTGTATTTAATAAACTTAATAAAGCTCCATGGGACACAAATAGACTGAGATTTAATTTAAAATGTTTGCATTTATCATAAAACAGGCCATTAGAGTAAATTCTTGCCATATTGGTTTGGACAGCTCTGTCCAAACCAATATGGTGTGGATAAGATATTTCTGGGAGAAATTGAAACCACGTGGAGTGAATGGTTCTAGTGGACCTGATGTCAAGAACCAAAATTAACCAGAGTGCAGACTGGGTTTAGTCCTAGAGCTCCCCCTGGCCGATTGTAGGACAAAAATCAGATCTGTTGGAGATGTCAAACAGATTATTTTGGTGCCAGAAGAAATCCACAGAGAAAAACATCCAATATGGGACAGTCCCAGATAAATATGTTGTGATTATTTTATGATTATTTTAATTCCTTTTCCATTTAAAGCACTTTGAATCACCATTGTGTATGAAATATGCTATGTAAATAAACTTGCCTTGTTTTTGCTAGGAAAGCAGATCTATATACTGTATAGGGGCAGTCATGGCATAATGGTAAGAGAGTCAGACTGGTAACCCAAAGGTTGCGGATTCAATTCTCAATATCGGCAGGACATGACTGAGGTGCTCTTGAGCAAGGCACCTAACCTCCCAATCACTCCCCAGGCACCACAGCAAAATTACTGCCCACTGCTCTGGGTGCGTGTGTCCACGGTTTGCAGTGTGTGTGTGTGTGTGTGTGTGTTCACAACTCACTACTCCTAATATTTGTGCAATAACTGGATGGGTTAAATTCAGAGGACAAATTCCAAGTATGGGTTACCATACTTGGCCTTCATGTGTAACTTTTACTTTCACTTATATTAAGAATCAGATTATTGAATTTCTAAAAGCATATCTGGACATAAATACAGCACTTTCCAGCTGAAAATACCAGTATATGTTATGTTTTATATCCCACAAGTGAACGATCGAGGAACGCTAAATGGAAAACATACCTTACAGAACACAAACAATGAATAATTAAATAAATCATCAAATTAATTTATATCAGTAAATCAAATTAAATTAGTTGTAAATGTTACGAACTAAGCTGGAAAAACACTTCATTTTCCAGAATTCTATTACCTACTGATTTTTTCTCAGTGCTTCCCACACATAGACTTTACTTGGGCGGGCCGCCCACATATAATAACGGCCGCCCAAGTATATTCGGAGACACATTTTTGCATTTATTATTTTTATCCTCTTATACTTTTATATCCGCGCAAGATAATAAAACCATCCGTGATCGATTAACTCGTCGTTTCATACCTGCTCGTTATGTGTGTGTCAGAACTGTTTACTCCCACTAACATTGAAACGGGTGCTGCATTTTGCAAAGTCACAAGGGGGCGCTGTTGCGAGTTCTACAAGCTCACGCGACAGCGCTTCAGACTGCTTCAAAGTGATTCTCAATCAATGAAAAGTGCAGATTTATGCCAAGCGATTGCTAATGAACTCAAGTTGATGAATTATTACAATGTCTACTTTATGGCCTTTATATAAAATGTTTTAGACGATTGTAAGAATCTGAAGGATCAGCCTGCAATAGTACAGAAATTTCAAAATAAGAGTCCCGGTGTATTTCGGACTTGTTTATAATTAATAATCACAAGTTAAGTGTTTTTCTTTTTCTTTTGTGCATTATTGGTATTTTGGTTACACAATAAATTGTATTTAATTTGATTTCCATTTAATTCATAGTAAATTATTGTAGTCTCCCCCACAGGAAGAAAACACTAAGAACATTATTTGACACATATATTATTCATTTTATAAATTTTACTAGTAAAATCTGTGTCCCATTCACTGAGAGAGACACTTTAAGACAGCAAGGAGAACATAGGAAAATGTAAACCATTTAAATGCTGTAATTTTGCATAATTTGCAATGCATAATAATGCATAATACTAGTATGTAATTAAATGTAATATGTTATGTAATTAAAATTAATTTAAATAAATAAAAATACTGTTAAAAATCACACATTAAATTCATTAAATTCCACTTCATTGCAATTTATTTTTATTTTATTTTTATTTTTTATTTTTTACATGGCCAATTTAATTCAAATTCCAACTCATGAACTAAGCAGGAGTCAATCATTCGATCAACCATGGTTGCACTCAACTTTGAGCACACAGAATTTCTACTCATCTTTACTCTAACAACTGCAATCCTGCATATTTAAAGACAGTGTTCTTTAAATTCAGCTAAAAGGTCAGGCTGTGTAGTGTCAGTCTTCTATTGGTCTTCACGTGATACAAATACTCACAGGTCTGAGTTCACCATACTTTAACTTTCATTCTCTAGCATTCATATGTGTATGAATGGAATTCAATGGAATAAAAAGTGTAGTGTGACCGGCCCTCACATCAATCAGCCACAACCAGTGGAAATTTTGAGAAAATCCAACAAAGTTTCAGTATTTCTTTGTTGCCTGTTACAAATTCAGGGCAAATGTGTGTGTGCTTGTTGTTTTCTCTGTTTTCCTTTGCACAGCAAAGCTGTGATGTACTGTAGTCCACGAGCAAAAAAGTGAGGGAGAGCATCTAGACTTCTGCTGGCTTTAGGGGTGGTTGCTTCTGCTCTGATCTTACAGCTAGTTTGAGTCAGGTAGCTCTTTTTTATACACACAAACAAACATAAACACTCTGCCTTGCATACCCTGGAGTAGAAAAAAATCCCTGACAAGTGAAGAGGATTCACAAGAAAACACCAGAAAACACAGGGACTCCAGAAACCCCTGTGGCTGCATTGAGATAGAGCAGTAATTGATGGAGGTCCTGAGCCCAGCAGGCAGTCAGCCCCAGAATGCAGCTTACTGTCTTCCTAAACATGAGGGTGAAACTGAGCTCCTACTGAAAACAAAAACATAGGACTGCAAGATTGGTGCAATGGGGTTTTGCTGTGTAAATGTGAATGAGTTACTCTGATGTACCTTGCATACGAAGAAATCAGGGGTCAGAACAATCTGAAATTGTTTGTCAATACAATCCGTTCATGTGCACAACCTTTCAAAAATTTTATGGGATAGCAAAGCTGAATTTTCAGCAACTATTACTCCAGTCTTCAGTGTCACAAAAAACGTTGAAAATAGGTGTGGAAACCCTGATATATATATATATATATATATATATATATATATATATATATATATATATATATATATATATATATATATATATATATATATATATATATATATATATATATATATATATATATATTTATATTTATATTTATTTATTTATTTATTTATTTTTTCAGGATTCTTTGATGAACAGAAAATTCAAAAAGAACAGCATTCATTTGAAATAGAAATATTTAACTTATTTGTAAATGCCTTTACTATCACTTTTGATCAGTTTAATGGTGTCCTTGCTGAATAAAAGTATTAATTATTAAAAAAAAAAAAAAAAATGTACTGAACCTAAACTGATACAGTGCCACTGTTCTCTACCACAACATCATCATCTCTCAGATGCAAGCTCAACCTTGGAGGCCCACTAGCTAGACTAGTACCTGTAGGAACTGTGGATGAACCAGACAAATGAATCATTCAGATGATTCTTTCAAAACATAATTCTAATTCAGAATTGAGGTTCCGGCTCCGGTCCGTCTGCAGATAAAGCCAGGCTGATTACTTTTACGACACATGCTTCCTGATAGCAGAAGCGACATACCAAAGGGTCACCCAAGAAGACAGAGAGACAATCCAGACCCTTTTGTTTCCTTACTTCACAGGAGAGCCAAAGAGACTGTTGAACAAATAAATCTGCTTCAAAATTGTTCCAACAATTTTAATGGACTTATTTTAACTACATTTTTACTTTTCTTTTAACTACATACATTTTGCATTATGTGTCCACAAGTACTACCTGTAAACAGTTAGGCTTTAGAAACACTCACAATTCATGTAAATGTGTTAACTCTTGACTGAATGACTGAAAGTATGCCTTATTTGGACTTAATTTGATTCTTTCTCCATTTCCTATATTCTCACTTGAATGAAATCTGTTTAAAATGTATTGTATTCCATTTAATAGCAATTATGTTAAAATGGCACTCTGCTAAAGCAGAGATAGACCGGGATGTAACACTTTTGTTTTATTGGGGGCAGAGGAAGGCCCTCTTGAAACAGGACAATGTCTGATTGGCCAGGACTCCTCAGAGGGGTGACAAACAACTAAGTTTAAATGATCATATTGCAAGATAGTGAACGGAGAGAAGTTGGTTAGTAAATGAGAAAGGAGTTGGTTCTGTTCTGGGAAAAGAAGCCAAGACAAGTACCCAGAACAATGGAGTGACAAGAAGAACAGACAAGCCGCTCATTCAAGCCATCCAACCTTCACTCACTTTTCTTTTCTTTACTTAATTTTCCTTTACCGCTGAAAGTCTTGTGTCCTAAGTTTCGCCGCAAAGTTCAACCAACGACTTTTTTGTTCGACACGGACCTGATCTGGACCAATCATCGACTTGGGAAACCCCTCTCTGCACGACGAGGGAAATTCACCTTAGTCAACGCAAGCAAGTACCTCCAGATGAAAACTGAACTGGTGCATTTAAATGAATGATTCATAGTTCGTTCTGGTCTTTGAAATGCATTGATAGGAGTTCGGTTAATCAGGTCTCCCTCTCTCTCTCTCTCTCTCTCTTTCAAAACTCTTTCTCTCTCATTTCCTTCTTACTGCAACGCGTATGAATGTGTGTGTGTGTGTATGTGCGTGCCTTTGTGTTAGATTACTTTGTGTTAGAATAAATAAAATCTCTTGTAGATTTTAAAAGGAAAGTGTCTTGTATTATGTGCTTTATGATTTAATGTCTTAAACTGTGATCAAGCTACCTGCTTTAATCAGGGTTTTCACGATTGTTGGATATTTATATCCATTACCAGAGCTTAATTACGGCTCGAGCAAATGAACGCTGGACGAATCAGTTGCTCGGTCATAATCTAAACAACTCTTTATAATTCCCTATAAATATTTCATTTGAGCTAATTTTACTTCCTAGGGTGTTTTCCCTACATACCAAACTAGCACTAACCAGCCAGGAACTATGTGTAAAATTATGTACAATCACAAAAGACTTTAAAAACAGGTAACTATACTTTTTGAAGGTGGGTGTAAAATGGGGTCTAATGGGATCTGAGTACTACTTTATTTTCAAAAAAAGTCGATAGCTTGGAACCCCCTAAAATTCCCAGAAAACACAAAACACAATAAAATACACACCAATGGACAAGAACCAACAAAGACAAGTAAAAAAGGCTTAAATAGCCTATACAAGGAACTAATTAACTGAAAGAAAATGCCAGGAAACAATCAAGAAAGCCAGACAAAAGGCAATAAACCTGACACAAAACAAAAGACCTTCAGTTGGGGTGGACAGGAATTACCACCAGATTTTAGAGTTCTTCCAACTTATATAATACAATTCATTTATTAAAAAAACAATAAATAATAATAAAAAATAAAAAAAAATCCATGCCCAAAAGCCCTTTTGGACTGTCATCAAATGCCAAAATGCCATCGAGGTATTTTAGTATTTTAGTAAAAGCAACTATAATGCATTTTGTTTGCTAGCAACTTACTAACAATGATGCATCTTGAAATTGTCAAGTCCTTATCTTATTAAAATTTGTTCTTTTTAAAGTAAATTAGCAAACACCAGTTAAATGAAAAAAAAAAAAAAAAAAAAAAAACGAAAGAAAGAAAAAGAAAGAAAGAAAAAGAGAAATTGCATATTAAGGTTTGTAGGGCAAAGCTGTAGGAGTTCCAAACATGGAAAAAAATGTGGTAGCTCAAACAGTAAAGAGAATATGAAAAGCACATGAGCTATTAATAAAACAGACCACTGTGAAATGAGAATTTGTGAACTCAGGTAACATATCCATGAAAATATAGTTTAAAAATGTCACTCACCCACAGTGAGTTGTCCTGTCAGCTGGCCAAGGTTATTCCGTGCATTCACTGTCACATTGCGGTCTGACTGTAAGACCAGAGGACTGTCCTGAAACACAGTGAAGAAAGAAATTGATTATATGATGCAGCATAATTTAAAACATTGAACAAGTTAAAGCAATAAGATAGTAATAAGAACAAGGAAAAGGAATCAGAGGAAAGTGAAACTCTTTTTGCAGCATTGCATCTCATTCACAACATTTCATTTTCACATCATTTCATTCAACATTTTGGTTGTGGTTAGGTACGTAGTGTTGTTTAGCATTTCAAGAACATTTGGGAACGTTGACACCTAAAATAAAATAAGAAAAATAATAAAACAAATAAAACATTTTAGAAACACTGTGGAAATTCTCCACTATTTAATTGTCTTTAATCAGCCTCAAAAATGTCACCATTTTCACTATGAAATGCAAACTGAGACATTTTATAAATAATAATCTGAAATTAAATAATCCTGAAATTAAAAAACCCAGAAGTGGCAAATCAAATCTTCTAAAATGTCTATAGTTCTTAGCATGAACAAATTAAGACTATTAAAATAAATATATAAATAAATAATAATGACTATAAATAAATAATAGTGACTATATTATATATATATATATATATATATATATATATATATATATATATATATATACATACACTGAAATATCACATGGTCCTAAGTATTCAGACCCTTTGCTGTGACACTCATTTGAGTCCAGCTGTGTTTGATTATACTGATTGGACTTGATTAGGAAAGCCACACACCTGTCTATATAAGACCTTACAGCTCACAGTGCATGTCAAAGCAAATGAGAATCATGAGGTCAAAGGAACTCCCTGAAGAGCTCAGAGACAGAATTGTGGCAAAGCACAGATCTGGCCAAGGTTACAAAAAAAATTCTGCTGCACTTAAGGTTCCTAAGAGCACAGTGGCCTCCATAATCCTTAAATGGAAGACGCTTGGGATGACCAGAACCCTTCCTAGAGCTGGCCGTCCGGCCAAAATGATCTAACGGGGGAGAAGAGCCTTGGTGAGAGAGGTAAAGAAGAACCAAAATATCCCTGTGGCTGAGCTCCAGAGATGCAGTCGGGAGATGGGAGAAAGTTGTAGAAAGTCAACCATCACTGCAGCCCTCAACCAGTCGGTGCTTTATGGCAGAGTGGCCCGACGAAAGCCTCTCCTCAGTGCAAGACACATGAAAGCCCGCATGGAGTTTGCCAAGATGGTGAGAAATAAGATTCTCTGGTCTGAT
This sequence comes from Chanodichthys erythropterus, assembly GCF_024489055.1. NCBI lineage: Eukaryota > Metazoa > Chordata > Actinopteri > Cypriniformes > Xenocyprididae > Chanodichthys > Chanodichthys erythropterus. Next base: position 14,629,075 of record NC_090232.1, read on the forward strand.
GAGACCAAGATAGAACTTTTTGGCCTTAATTCTAAGCAGTATGTGAGAAAAAAACCAGGCATTGCTTATAACCTGTCAAATACAGTCCCAACAGTGAAGCATGGTGGTGGCAGCATCATGCTGTGGGGGTGTTTTTCAGCTGCAGGGACAGGACGATTGGTTGCAATCGATGGAAAGATGAATGCGGCCAAGTACAGGGATATCCTGGATGAAAACCTTCTCCAGAGTGCTCAGGACCTCAGACTGTGCCGAAGATTTACCTTCCAACAAGACAATGACCCTAAGCACACTGCTAAAATAACGAAGGAGTGGCTTCACAACAACTCCGTGACTGTTCTTGAATAGCCCAGCCAGAGCCCTGACTTAAACCCAATTGAGCATCTCTGGAGAGACCTGAAAATGGCTGTCCACCAATGCTTACCATCCAACCTGACAGAACTGGAGAGGATCTGCAAGGAGGAATGGCAGAGGATCCCCAAATCCAGGTGTGAAAAACTTGTTGCATCTTTCCCAAAAAGACTCATGACTGTATTAGATCAAAAGGGTGCTTCTACTAAATACTGAGCAAAGGGACTGAATACTTAGGACCATGTGATATTTCAGTTTTTCTTTTTTAATAAATCTGCAAACATGTCAACAATTCTGTGTTTTTCTGTCAATATGGGGTTCTGTGTGTACATTAATGAGGAAAAAAAATGATTTTAGTAAATGGCTGCAATATAACAAAGAGTGAAAAATTTAAGGGGGTCTGAATACTTTCCGTACCCACTGTATATAGTGACAATCATTCACATTTTTTTAATTAATAAAAAGGGAGTCAATTTTAGTAATAACAATGGTAAAATATGGTAACATTCAAAATTTTGAAATTTCTGTATATTCACTTATTCAAAAGAAGTGACTGATCAGATGGTTTTAGTTGATAAATATTAAGTTATGGCTGTTTTACATGCTCACATTCCACTGGTTAAAAATGGACCCAGGAATACAAAAGTAGGTGTAAGTTACTTATAAATAAAGTAGAACTAAAATAAATAAATAAAATAAAATCAATAGAAAACTGCTAAGGCTGGTTTTCATCAATCATAATGCAATTTGACAATTCAGAACCATGAATTATTATGAAAATTAAAAAGAAAACACTGGAGTCTCATATTTGATCTCTACTTCTCTCTTTCTTTCAATATTGTCACTTCTCTCTATACTGTTTTATGTTATTGGTAAGCACTTTCTTTTGACAGATGGCAAAATCATTTTGCTGACAGACATGTATGTACCAGGGGACCTGCTAACATCATCATAACAATGTTTCTGCAATGTTGTGAAAATACTTATGATGGTAAAAAGTCAACATCTGTCATATTAAGTACACAGGATAAAAATCTTAACACTACTAGCTATTGATGATGAGTTGAGATATGAGATGAGTGACATTTATATCTATTTAATACTGGTACTTGATATCGGACCACCTGAAAAAGATGTTAATAACAGATGTAAACAGGATGTGCAGATAATGTTGTATAAAAGATAAATAATGATAGACAGAATGTTAATGTTCAGTGTGTTGCTGTATGCAAACTGTCAGAGACTCAGTATGTGTGTGTGTGCATGCACATACATGAATGTACTCTGGCTGGCAGGGGTATGTGTCTGTGTGTTCATGCATGCAGAGGTGCATGCTGTGGATCACTGGATTCAGTGTATTTTTGTTGTGTGCAACTTTGATCCTACTAACCTACAGATCCTCGTCCAGAGCAGAGCCTTTGCTGTGGCATAAATCAAACAAGCGCTGAACACATGCCGTTGTTCCCCGCGTAAACAATGCATCTTCACCCCGATCAGAATCATGAGGGCATGCAATTCTGAAATCACCCCATCATATATGGGGTCTTATCTAGTGTTTATGGGGTGCCAACGTCATGGCTGATGTGTATTATTTAGAGTGTTTTTTTTGTGTTACCTTTATAAACTGATCTGAGGTTCAATCTCTTATTTCTTAAGAATCTGGGTATGAGAATTCAGCCCTTAGATTAGTTTCAAAGCACAGCACTCCCTTTTGACATTGATCGACCTGCCAGGCCACCAGATCAATATATCGACAAGTACAGTGAAGGTCCACAAGAGCAAGTACCCCATTTCTTAGCTTTCTCTGAATTTTTTTTTTTTTTTTTTTTTTTTTTTTTTTTTTAATTTCCTTATATGTGTATGTTTAGTGTGTGGCCATATGTTTTCAATTGTGGACCAAAACAACATAGCCCACAGTTCACATAAATGATGAACATTATTATATGATGGTTTTGATATAATAGAAATGTGCGTAATGACATATAATGAAATAAAATAAATAAATAAAATAAAATAAAATAAAAATAATTTATATTAATTTAATTTATACGTGTATGTTCTTGTTTATCAAACTGTTGTATACAATTAATATCAGATGTGTGTGTGTGTGTATATATATATATATATATATATATATATATATACACACACGATCAGGCATAACAATGACCACTGACAGGCGAAATGAATAACACTGATTATCTCTTCATCACGGGACCTGTTAATGGGTGGGATATATTAGGCAGCAAGTGAACAACAAAGTTGATGTGTTAGAAGCAGGAAAAATGGGCAAGCGAAAGGATTTGAGCAAATTTGACAAGAGCACAAGTTGTGATGGCTAGACGAATGGGTCAGAGCATCTCCAAAACTGCAGCTCTTGTGGGGTATTCCCGGTCTGCAGTGGTCAGTATCTATGAAAAGTGGTCCAAGGAAGGAACAGTGGTGAACCAGCGACAGGGTCATGGGAGGCCAAGGCTCAGTGAAGCGAAGGCTCACGTGGTCCAATCCAACAGACAAGCTACTGTAGCTCAAATTGCTCAAGAAATTAAAGCTGGTTCTGATAGAAAGGTGTCAGAATACACAATGCATCACAGTTTTTTGTGTATGGGGCTGCATAGCCGCAGACCAGTCAGGGTGCCCATGCTGACCCCTATCCCCCACCAAAAGCGCCAACAGTAGGCACGTGATCATCAGAACTGGACCACGGAGCAATGGAAGAAGGTGGTCTGGTCTGATGAATCACGTTATCTTTTAAATCACATGGATGGCCGGGTGGGTGCAGTGTGATGTTTTGGGAAATGTTCTGCTGGGAAACCTTGGGTCCTGCCATCCATGTGGATGTTTATTTGACATGTACCACCTGTTTAAGCATTGTTGCAGACCATGTACACCCTTTCATGGAAATGGTATTCCCTAGTGGCTGTGGCCTCTTTCAGCAGGATAATGCGCCCTGCTACTTGATTTGTCAAAAGAAATGTAAAAAATGTGACGCTTTGAGCGCTGTTGGGTGGATTCGTAAACACCTCTGATTGGCCACTGTGCCCACGGCTCATCGGATATGTCTGTGATTGGCTTCAATGATCAACGCTGTAAAAACGTAGTAAAAAATCATCAATGATGCTTTTCACTGAGCAGTTACACAGATACACACTGGAGCATTTGAAAGCAGGCGCCTATCGTGGACCAGTCCATGATACCTGCTTTCAAACACTCCCGCCCGTGCTTTTTAAAATGCTTTTAAATTCAAACACTTCCGTGTGCTTTCAAACGCTGCTGTGCTTTGATCAATGAAGCCAATCACAGACATATCCGATGAGCGCGTCAACACAATGGCCAATCAAAGGTGTTTACAAATCCGCTCAACAGCACTCAAAGCGTCACATTCGGTACCGACTTCGGATAGGTACCGAAGTCGGTACTTTTGACAACTCTACCTCAGCAAAAATGGTTCAAGAATGGTTTAAGGAGCACAACAATGAGTTTGAGGTGTTGACTTGGCCTCCAAATTCCCCAGATCTCAATCCAGCATCTGAGGGATGTGCTGAACATACAAGTCCGATCCATGGAGACCCAACATCTTGGTGCCAGATACCACAGCACACCTTCAGGGATCTAGTGGAGTCCATGCATTGACGGGTCAGAGTTGTTTTGGTAGCAAAAGGGGGACCAACACAACATTAGGATGGTGGTCATAATGCTATCGTTGTGTGTGTGTGTCTCTGAGTGTGTAAATTATTAAATTATATATCAAGCCATTGGTATGTAGGTTTCAAATATTTTTCAATGAAGAAAACTGAGATGTGCACTGTTGCGATCAAAGAAGCTAAACTGCATGAAGAATCTCTTATTTGCATTGTATCTGCACTTACTGTACATAATGAGAGGATTTAAAGGATCTCAAAAAGGCACAGAAAGAAATAAACCAAGTCATTTATCCATGCACAGTCCTTATAGTCACATGTATTATAATGAGGAGTACTTAGTCGATCGCTTGAACAATAGAAACAGTTTGGAACTGCAGTATCTGCACTGGCTGTCTCAAACAATATAATAAGATCCAGATGATGTCAATCTAATGGACTAAAACACTATCTTCTCTAATTACCTCGGAAACGCCCACTTACCCAACACTATGTGTGCTCCCACCAGCTGTGGCATGCATGTTTAAAGCTGAGATGGACGGTTTTATTTATTTATTTATTTTTTTGATCATGGGTAAATAAGCAGTGCAGAAGACAAAGTTTCTAAAAGGGCATATTCAAATCAAAAGTGAACAATAAAAGGGCTGTGATGTTTTAGGCAGATATATGATAAAACCATAAAAGCAAGCTTTACATTTTCATTTTAATTGCTCAACCTTGATGAAGACCTCCAAACGCTCATTCAACAGTATGTTGAATACTCTTTTATCTAAACCCAACATGACCGGCTTCAAAATCAGTCACCTGGCGGCTCAGAGCTGACACATGCAGATAACCTTATGGCCATTTACATGAAAAAGAAGCCACTTCATCTTGAGTGTTATCCTTTAATCTGATATTTATTTCAATTCCAACAGATCCCAAATCTGTGTCCATGCCTCATTCTTCTCGTTCTGTATTTACACAATGCCAAGCAGGATGCACAAAGTGCAAGATACAGAATGAGGAGAGAGAATTTGTGTGAATATCATTCAGGCATGACAATTCTGTGTTTCTCCCAGATGTCCACCTGTTCTTCATTATCGCTCTTTCATTGTTTTTCCTCTCGTTTAATGATATACTCTAATCCCACACACCTGCTGAGATCCTTAATTTAGACACCTTTTCTTTTCTGCTTTGGCGACCCCTGTGATGTCTCCTATTGACTGGATTCTGTTCGATAGTTAATCACAAAATCATCAGTAGGATTAAATTTAAATGTATGTATTTGTTTGATGGAAAAGTTGAATTTTCATCAGCCATTACTCTAGTCTTCAGTGTCACATGATCCTTCGGAAATTATTCTGATATGCTGATTTGGTGCTCAACAAACATTTCTTATTAGAGAATTATCTTATTATTTTTTATAGGGCTGAAAAACAGTTGCGCTGCCTAATATCTTTGTAGAAACTGTTATTCACTGTTAGCCCGGATAAGTTGAATTTACTTAAAAAATTTGAGGAAACTGGTTGCCCTAAAAAAATTAAGTAATGATTAAGTAATGTGAACTTAATAATTCAAGTTCATTTAACTTAAAATGTTTTGTAATATTAATTACTTTGTAGTTATTACAACTAGTATATTTAAGTTCAATGTACTAAGCAAGTTAACTTGCCACCAATCAAAATTCATCCATGCCTCCCATCATGCATTGCTGCATGAATAAATTATGAGCTGAATTGTCTTAGTAATTTCTTTATTCTCACTATTTAAATTTTGCTGTTTTTCTGTGACTTTTTAGCAGCTTGTTTTCTAATGTTCAGAGTTGATCTGTTTATCAGAACATGTTGCTTGTCACCGTCGTTGAGATTCACAGGCTGATTCTTGATGTCTGTATGTGCCTAAAATATATATATATATATATATATTTTTTTTTTTTTGTGATAAGGACAACTTAAAAAAAAAAAAAAATTATTATAAAAGTTGATCCTCCACTGTAGAATCACAGTTCTGCTGTAATCAATAATGTAAATCTAACTCAGAGATTGGACTCTAAATGAGTTCAGTGATTTAGATCAAATAATGATTATGTGAAAACATACCCAACACCTGATCATCTTTTGACTTTGCTTGTCTGGTTGGTTTTAACGCAGTTAAAACTGCCCAAACAAAATCTAATATTAAAAAGTTAAGGGTCAAGAGCTCAACTAAAACAAACCCTGACCCTCGATGATGGTAACTTAAAAATTGTGATTTTCTCCTTTGGTGAAAAACTATAAAAAGGTAACTGTTTGGAAAAAATGCCTGTAGAACAGCCAAAACAAATGTTCCAACTGCTCATCAACAGCTCCTTGAATTCACACACACCACAACAAAATGGCGTCATTACTTGCCGCAAACCAGTGTGTAGGAGGCGTGGTCAGGAGAAAAACTTCATAATTTAAGTGCATTTAACTTACATTTATTAACACATTCAAATACACCCACAAATTAGTAGAATTTACTTATATATTTTATAAGTAATGCAACCAAACTTAAATATTTTAAGTATATTGTAATTATATTTTTAAGTTAATATAAAATCCGGGCTAAGAGTGTTCTTTGATGAATAGATTGTTCAAAAGAACAACATTTTTTTGAAATAGAAATTTTGTAACATTATGTTTTTACTGTTACTTTTAAACAATTGTATTTATCCTTGCTGAATAGGCTTTTTTTTTTCTTTCAAAAATTTTGAATGGTTCTGTGATAAAAAAATAAAAATAAAAAAAAAGACATACAGAAATTGAATGGTATAAGGGTCTGCAAATCCCATTAAATCTAGTTAAAGGCAATGCTTCTTATCTGTCTCAAAAACAATCCTTCAAGGACTTTCTATTGATTAACATTGGGGGTGGGGGACCCTGAAAGATATTTAAGTTTCTTTTGGCCTTTATAAAGCTGGTTTTGAGGTTGTATTTTCTGTTAATTTCATTGAATTTTGAGAAGTGCAGAAGTGATTCCTCTGTTGTTTTGTTCTGGTAAAAATACCCACAGATTTTCAGCACCATGGACAGCACATATATACAAGAAGAAACCAGGGAGTACTGCTGATGGCACATAGGGAGGCAAAACAGATGATGCAAGAGGCTTGAAGTAAGTTCAGGGTTAAAGCACTCACACTTGTCTCTTTATGGAGTAGAGAAGGAATTAACTGAGGAATCTCTCATCATGAGTAGGTGTGAGATGTCAAGCTTTTGAGTTTAATGTACTGTCTAACAATCCCACTTAAATTGCATCAGACAGAAGCATTTCAAACGTCACACTTTTTATTTTATTTTATGTCTTTTCTCAGTAATGTAATGCGATATTGAGATGACACTATTGCTTCTCATACAATCAAACGAGAATGACACATTTACCTCCTTTAGACTCCAGGAGGATCATGTTTACACCTTTGTGATCAGGTAGGGTTACACAATTAATGAATTTTAAATCAAAATATTGCATAAAGGGATAAAGCTATATTATATATATATTAGATTTCCCCCCTTCTGGTCTATGTATCCCTGCCTCTGCTAAATTATTTTTACCCCCCCTGGGTGATGCTACTCCACAAACCACCAACAGAGCATATAAAATACCAAAAATAAAAATCTTTTTTTAAAACATCGCCAAATAAAACACTGCGTTTAAATAGAACTGTCTCTTTACAACCACAACAAACAGGACACTTTTCAGACGCGCGACTTCGTCTCAGTGCCAAGCGCAAATAAAACAAGCACGGGAAAGGTGCAGGTGATGATGAGGGAGCTTCAGTTGAACAACAGTGAACTGCGGTCAGATGATGTTAGTAAAACTCAGAAAAATTAACATGACTGTCCAGTGTATATATCTATCTATCTATATCTATATCTATATCTATATCTATATATATATCTATATCTATATATCTATCTATATATATCTATATCTATATCTATATCTATATATATATATATATACACACACACACACACACACACACACACACACACACACACACACAGTATCCTAATATTCAAATTCAAATATTATTAAAATACAGTCACTTTTGATTTTAATTTGTAATCAACTAAATGAATCTTTGTTGAATAAAAGTATTAATTTCTTTAAAAAAAATAGTAAGCCAAATATAAGCCAAATGTAAGCCAAATGGTAATTTTCTTATTACCACTACAGAAAAAAGCTTTTTAGTAAATAGCTAACAAAATTCCAAATTCATTCATGTAGCCTTGCTGTGAGAGAAAGGAAACCTTTGCTATGAAGGAGGTGACACAATATGAAGAATGACAAACCAATCTATCCCAGTGGAAAAAAAGCTAACAAGGTTCCATTTATGACACTATAAAATAGCAGAGAATGAATGTATGTCCCTGCACCCTAAGGGGGGATAAAGCTTAAGACCACATTTTTGCCTTTATGATGGCACGTCTTAGAAAAGACTCTCAGTGTAAGTCTTTGTGTCTCTTACAGGGCTAAGCACCATGGAGGTTCGGGTGAACTTTCTGAGGGCAAGGCCAAATAACAATGACCAAAGACTTAAAAATGCTTAAGGTGAAACATAATATGCCCTGGTAAATGACTATAATTTATATGAGCATACAGAAAGAATCTAATTTTGTATGAGGGAATTATAATAGGATATAAGATTTAATGAGTAATTTACATCAAGCCATTTCTGACATCTTTTCTCCAGTAAAACTCTTCATTACACTGAGTTATAAATTACAAAATATGTACCTCACATTAGACACAGACACAGTTCAAGAAGATTACGGAAAATAGTCCAATGCCGTGGTACAACGTGCACACGCGGGCCCTTAAGAGAGCAGACAGAAAAATGGAGCGCAGCTAGAAGAAAACAAAACTAATAGTTGTTTGCATTTTGTGGAAAGAAAGCATTTTTGTGCACAGAAAGGGCTTAAAAAACTTTTCAACTCTCTTAGAAGAAAACAAACACAACCCGTATTTATTTGTTACAGTGGCTAAATTAACGAGAAATGAAGCTTCAACTTCTGACGTTTCCAAACAGAACAGCAGTAATGAATTTATGAACTTCTTACTTGCAAGATTGATAATATTAGAGAGAAAATTATAACCATGCAACTGTCTACTACAGTATCTCATCAGACAGTTCATTGTAGTGTCTCTGAGGAAAAATTCCATTCATTTGTTGCTATACGAGTGGAAGAATTGTCTGAACTATTAAATCATTAAATCATCAAAATCAACAACATGTATGTTAGACCCTATACCAATGGCGTATAGCCACGGGTGTGCCGGTGCCACCCAACCACACCCACCCACCTACCTACCTAAAAATAGATGCAAAATAATTTATGGTCTTAATAAAAAAAAATTTTCTAAACTTGGGCTATTGTTGTTTACTTACAATATTTGTTCATTTAAAATGTAATTCAAATTTTAAATTATTTTCATTAAAAAAATCTGTTAGTCAGCGAGAGTAAGATCGTTTTGTTTACAACAGCATGAGTTTTAAAATCATATTTCATTGGTTCAGACTCATGCCATCGAGAATTTGCTATGAATATTTACAAATAATATTCACAAAGAGAAGCGAGCAGAGAAAAACAGCATTTTTCATGGACAAAGGAAAGGTACTCCTTTCAGAAAACATACGAATAAAGATACTTTTAGATTTTGAATTGCTATTTGGAACATTGGGTTCGCTAGATGAGGGCTAGAACTCATTTTTGTGAAAAATTTGATCAAAATTGATATTTTTCACTTGTTTTGCCTGTATCTCGAAATTAGCCTGTGCGCATTCTGAATAATTTTGCCAGCACGGGTCAAATATATGTATACACTTGACTACCTCATCTATTGAGTGCACCAATTTTCTGAATTTTATAAATATATGAATCTTCAGTTATGTACTTAGGTACTTTAACCAATATTTTGGTTGCTGGGCTGTTCTTCATGCCCAAATCATTAGCATTCAGTTATGTGATTCATTAAACACCTTAAATGTATTTACACTGATATTTAGACCAGTTTCAGTCACTGCTCTGGATGAGGTCAGCATGTAAGGTGGCTTCAGATCTCTCTCACACACACAAGGTTTTGAGATCTTATATTTTAAGCGAAAGCCAGTATTTTTAAGGCAGCTTTGGTGGAAAGAGAACTGCCTGTCACTGCCAAACAGAAAGCAAACAACTATCCGTCCATGACTGTGGTGAATTTGCCCTGCATGTTTCCTGAATCACATGTAAACACAAACACAAACACAAACACAAACACAGGCTTTCATTTCCTATGCCACTGTGCCCTGTAATCCATTTCTAACACACAATTATTATTCCAAGGGCAAACACACATGCTCAAACACCCACACAAACACTTGTATATGTATAGTACATATTTGTATACTCTACTAGTGAGATCTGGTAACCAAATGTGAAAAAAAAAAAAAATGTGAGTCAAACTTTCATTAATGTAGAATTGCTGAGTTTAAGGTGTTGTTAGAACTACAAGCATTGTATAATAAAGAAGTTGTTTGATTTTATAATAGTCCCTGAATCACCTAATCATCATCTAATTATCATAAACCAAAAGCTAAATTAGACTCAGGTGTGTTTGGAAGCCCAGGCGGACTTAGCAACAGATGTGCTGATCCGACTGTTCCTTATTCATAGAGCTAAGAGTAAAATAAGAATGATTTCATTCTCTTAAAAGGTTAAAGACATAAAATGATTTCATGTTTTTCTGTTTTGCTCACAGGTGGAAAAAGAAGAAAAAAAAAAAAGAAAGAAAAACAAACCAACTAACAATATTCATAAAAAAATAAAGTTTTCTCTTATAGACTAAACAAGATTTATATTGTAACATATTATCAATATCAATGTTAGCTGAATAACTTTACAGATGCAGTTCAAGCATCAGTTTATTATTTCAGTTTTGGTAACACTATACACTAATGTTCTCCTTAAAGGGGGCCTATTATGCCCCTTTTCACAAGATGTAATATAATATATCTTGTGTCCCCAAAATGTGTCTGTGAAGTTCCAGCTAAAAATACCCAATGGATAATTTATTATAGCTTGTCAAATTTGCACCTATTTGGGTGTGAACAAAAATATGCTGTTTTTGTGTGTGTCCCTTTAAATGCAAATTAACTGCTGCTCCCTGCCCACTTTCCAAAAGAGGGCGGAGCTTTAAAAGTTCATGCTTCGGTTGCTCAACAACAACACAGCTGGAGAATCTTGCGCAGCCAAAATGTTGCAGCCAAAATGTTCAGCCCTACATTGTTCAAACCCGAGTTGGACACTGATGGAGAGACTCAGGAAGAAGCTACAGCTTTTAGAATGCAACTGGACGTTTCTGAATGGTTAGTGGATAAATTTATGTAGTTGCTGTGGAGCTGATTCAACTCATCGATTAGCATGTGCCGTCATGTTAATTTTTTGTGCAAAGCCCATATGGATGCCCACTATAAAAAAAAGCGTACCTGTTTGACATTCAAAGCCATACACACCAGACTAACGTTTATGATTGCTAAAAATGCTGTGAATGGTCTAATATTTTTTTCCAAAATATCACTCAGACAGAAATGCTCCTTTTTTAGTAATCAAGCTTGTCTGGGTCAACTTGCAGGCTATCCAAGCTAACGAGAATCTAAATAGTGTCCTGTGCTCATCTGTGCAGCCAACAACAGAACATTTAGCATGCTTTGCTCAAGCTTTTGCCATGGCCTTAGAACTGGTACAGCTTTTTCACTTGCAAAAACAAAATGATGCGCCGTAGGTGGAAACGTGCAAGATTAAGGGGCCGTAATATTATAATAAGATCCCTGTCCTATTTCACAAGAGGAGCAAAATCTGAGCGGCTCATTTTTTCACATGCTTGCAAAGAAAGGCTTGCCAAAACAAAGTTCTTTTCTGGGTTGCTAGATGCACCAAGGACCCAATTATTGCACTTAAACACTGAAAAAGTCAGATTTTCATGATATGTTCCCTTTAAAGGTTTAGTTCACTTTAAAATGAAAATTTCCCCAAGATTTACTCACCCTCAAGCCATCCTAAGTGTATATGACTTTCTTCTTTCTAATGAACACAATCAGAGTTATATTAATAAATATCCTGACACGTCCAGTCTTTATAATGGCAGTGAACGGGCAATGAGTTTGAAGCTCAAGAAAGTGAGAAGGGGTAATAAAGGCCTTCTGAAGTGAAGCAATGCATTTGTGTAAGACAAATACCCATATTTAACAAGTTATAAAGTAAAATATTTAGCTTCTGCCAGACCGCCTTCTGTATTCAAATTACGAAGACTGTTCTTTTGTTGTTGTAAGGATGTGTACTAATATAGATGAATTTCAATTGAATGCATGTATTCCAGCTGCATTCATGAGTGTCAACATTGCACAACCACAGAGACTGAGAGGAAACAAGATAAAATTCCTTTTCATTTCCATAAATAAATAAATAGAACTAAAATGGAATTTGAGTTGGTTTTCAGTATACATATTGAGTAGCATATATCAAACATTCTATGAAAACATTTTGAGATATTAAAATGTATTCACAAAATGCTTGAAATATGCTTCTCATTAAAAAAAAAAAAAAAAACAAATAAACAAAACTTATTTAATAAAAAAGTATATTGTCTTAGAAGTTTTTCACTTTCCAGATCATTTATGAATAAAATATTACTTAATATATCTTAAAATGACCGGGAACCCAGTTTGCATATATATGATCGCTTCTTTGCTCACATAAACATACACACACACACACACACACACACACACACACACACACACACACACACACACACACACACACACACACACACACACACACACACACACACACACACACACACACACACACACACACAGACTAAATGTTTCGCACTGTGAGGACCTAACATATTATACTGCTCACACACACAAAGTACACTTCTGGTCCCAGCTGACAAATGCCCTCCCCACTGATGTCTGGATACCATCCAATCTCACAGTGGCCTTGGGCGGAGTGGAATTTGATTGGTTGCCAACTACAGTCAGAAATTTGAGTATTAAGCATTAAATCTAGCCATATGATTAGTGCCAATCTGTAATGTACTGCCATGTCGCTTCCCAAGATACACCCCGCATTTGATTTGATGAAACTTTGTAAAGTTGGCTATTTCATGGTAAAAACAACCATCATAGAAGATTTATTTGATGCTATCCTTTACATAAAGTTTTATTTTTTTGGCTTCCATTAATCAATATAAGCAATGTGATTTTCGAGCATACAACAGATTGTTGTGTGTAAATTATTCTCTCTACAAGGTCCAAACCATGCTAGGGTTGGTTGCACACACACTCACACACACATGCATGCTCAACACAAGAAAGTAGAAAGAAACCGGAGAGAAAGTCTTGTCTGATTGGTAATAGGTTATTGATTAGTGAGTCAGTCCAATCCTGTGGTTTGTTGGCAGTTTGAGCTCAACTAGCCAACCTGTTCTCAGAGCAATCAACAAAATAAAAAACCAGCAAAACCAACCTGAAGACAAATAATATAATAATATTGCTGAAAAAAAAAAAAAAAAAAAAAAAACATATTTATGGATACATTATTCACACAACTACCACTTTCTGCTATCTTCTACATTTTTTTTTCAGCGAGTGTATCTTTCTTTGAGTTTGATGAGTTCTTTGCACTTAAGTGACACTCATTCCGTTATTCTCTGCTGACTGTTCTTCTTAACATGCTAAAAGTTTCTACCCTTTATTGAGCCAATATACTTCTAATGATTCCATAGCCATGGCCTGTACGACACACACACAGTCAAATTCACACACAATATAGAAAAACCACACAGTAATACAGACATTGGCTTACAAGATGGTGAACTTCATGTTTTAAAGATGAGCTAAACCACATCAGACAGGTGACAGTACTGTCAATGCAAGTTTTATATTATATATGAAGCATAATAGAATGCATTTTTCTGAAATGTACTTGAGAGACAAGCTTAAAATGACAGTTTGACATGCACTGCTGTTTAACATTGTATGTTGAATCTCTTGATCTCCAGGTCTACATCTTATTAAAGCAATAGTTCAACCAAAGATGAAAAATGCTGTCATCATTTACCTACCCTCATATCATGCCTTTTTTTCTTTCTTCGAACACAATATGTGGATTTTGAAGCGTGTATCTGCTGCTTCTTAACATTTAATTACAATTAATGAGAAATGCAGCTTTAAAAAAAAGAGCACAAATTATCAAACATATGATAAAAGTGGTCCATAATTGCATGCTTTATATTTCATATGTTTTCTTGCATCCTTCCTGATTGGAACCATGGATGGATGGATGGAAGGAAGAATAGATTTTTATGAGAAACTATGCTTTAAGACTCTTAAAGCTTTTTCTACATCTATTACAGTTAAAATTAGTTTATGCTGTTTCATTATATGCATATTACGTACACCTACTGTACACCTAAATATATTCCAATGACAATGCATGCACATTCACACACATTCATCTTGTCATCTTTCAGGCCCACACTCATTTTAATTATGAGCAAGCTTTTTATAGATTCAAGCCACAGTGTGGCTTTACAGCAACATAAAATAATGCATCACTCTCCCAAGAGTATTTCTCACGCTCTCAGCTAGATCTTCGCTCAGATCCTAGCGTGAGCACACCACAGGGACTATTTGTCACTGTAGTACTGATCAAACCCCTCCTCTTTATTACTGCTTATCTTCCCCTATTGATCTTCATTTTACTGCCTCACAATTGATACCAGTATGCTGTAAATGAGTAGTTAATATAAAATCTGTTGATCTTCTAAGTTTTCCTGTGCAAGAAATTATCTAGGAGCTGTGCACCACTTTAATGGGGATGAGCATGCAATTTAAGCTATATATAAGCTATATATAAGCTATATATAAGCTATATATATATATATATATATATATATATATATATATATATATATATATATATATATATATATATATATATATATATATATATATATATATATATATATATATATATATATATATATATATATATATATATATATATATATATATATATATATATATATATATATATATATATATATATATATATATATATATATATATATATATATATATATATATATAACGAATCTGTCATAAACATTTAGGCCAGCTGTGTTCATCCTCAAAAACCATGAACAAAAATACTCAAAGTACAGAAAATATAACCCATAATACATTAAATGCATGTTAACTTTGAAGGACAGTTTTGAGACAGATGTTTCCACCAATGAAATGAAAATCAGGTTAGAGAGGCTGCATGGAGTTTATACACTTCATTTAAAAAAAAAAAAAAAAAAGTGTTCAATCATGTTCTTATCAGAAAAAAGCATCAGATATCAGATATATAAACGCCAGTCTGCATGTGCATGAAAAGAACATGTTCAGACAGATAATAAAGAAATGGCTTGAAAATTCTGAGAAAACATCTAAGAGATTCTGAAAAAAAACTTCCAGTTCCCAGAGTAGCTGTCAAACTAAAATCACCCTAGAGACAGGTAAGGTAATTAGTACTTGATGAGATCAGAAATAACCCCAGGAGTTACAGCTGCATACTTCCTGCGCTGACTAATGACAGTCCGCATGAATCCCACCATAGAGAAAGAGGCGCTTTGCCAAACAAAAACCATTGCTTCACGTGAATGATATTTCTATCAGTTTCAACTTTGTTAATCACTGAGGAGACAGTTTCACACAAGAATGAGTTTGTGTTCAGGAAACATAATAGCTGAAGATAATGGTGAATAAAAGATAAAGCCAAATGTCTCCAGCTAAAGGAAATGCGGACCAAAATCTGACCAAAAACATCCACAATGTAGTGGAGCAAAATATCAATATCTTACAGCATTGTTGTAGACAGAAATGGTTCCATATAGCTTCAAGGTTTAGTTCACCCAAAAATTTAATTTCGGTCATTAATTTCTGTTCCACACCTGTAAGACCGTTCATGTTCAGAACACAAATTAAGATCTTTTTGATGAATCTGAGAGTTTTAGTTTTTTTTTTATCTCCCACAGAAAGCCAAAGGTAGTAAAAGGTAGTTGGTAAAATGGTCGACGTGACTTCAGTGGTCAAACTTAATGTTATGAAGCAACGAGAATACTTTTTTGTGTGCAAAAACAAAACAAAAATAATGACTTTATTAATAAATAAATAAATAAATAATGATATATATATATATATATATATATATATATATATATATATATATATATATATATATATATATATATATATATATATATATATATATATATATATTTATTTTATTTTTTTTTATAAATTAATACTTTTATTCAGCAGGGATACAATAAATGTATCAAACGTGACAGTAAATACTTTTACATTGTTAGACACCACTTACTGAGTGAAACATGCAACATAATGAGATTATAACACAGACAATAACTGTTTGAAATGTTTAACACTGCATATTTTACGTACTAGCTTCACATACTACAAAATATGTAATATACAATGAATAATGTACAGTATGCCGTAAGTAGCGCTCTAGTATTCCTTTCAGAAACACATGAACATAAACATGAAGCCTTCAAAAAGCATCATTAAATCTTAACCTATTTCAAGGAAAGTCACACAGTGCTGAATTAATGTGCTCAATAAACATTTAAATGAATATTTTATTGACAACTTCAAGCATGCCATTTCTCAGCAAATATGGAGCAGCTTAGATAAGATAACATTTCTACCAAACACCTTTTTTTACTTACTCTATAGTGTTCTCAGCGACATAAAGGAACAGTTTATCTCAATAAAGCAGCCATTTTCCTTTCTGCCCTAAGAACAGAGTTGAAGCAAATCTCCAGCAAAGGTTGTGCATCACTTTCTAAATCTAAAACTCAAAGATTATTTGGATTTATCATTGTTAGCAGTCTCCAGGATTTCCTGTCCAGACTTCATTTCTCCTCAGTCCCGCTGATACGCTCTTATCACCTCTAACATTTACCTCCACAGTCCAGGTTGTACCCTGAGCCCTGCTAGCTAAACACCCAACGGCTAGCCTGCCCTTTTACACATGCTACATAGCCCTCGGCTAAATGTCATTAGTTGCCGATGAGGATCAAAGCTAAAATGGCCCACTAGCCTTAGTAGCCTGTGTAATGTCAACGTGTAGCATTAATTAAAACCGTGTCTGTTTTTAATTAATTTCTCTAATCGAGAGGGGTAGAGTTGATCCCAGGTTGGTGGTAACGGCCATGTCACCGTGTAGCGGCCGACGAGACGAGGTATTCGATATCTGAAAAGGCAACAGCTGGAAATTTGCCGGAGGCGCTGGAGACGTGAGATGTTAAGATGCAGATAGCGTTTATATTTATTTGGTTAATTAGCTACGGCTCATTGTTATGGAGACAGTGACCTCAATTAGCTACAGCCCAAAATACGCAAGGTAAACACAAGTTTATTTGGTAATGATCCATCAAATGCTAATTTGGTAATACACAGGAATGCTATCATTGCAATACTGAGGGCTTTAAAAGGTAACACTTTACAATAAGGTTTCATTTGTTAACATTAGTTAACTACTTTAGTTAACATGAACTAAAAATGAACAATGCTTCTACAACATTTATTAATCTTAGTTAATGTTAATTTCAACATTTACTAAATACATTATGGAAATCAAATTTTGATTTTGTTAACATTAATGCACTGAAAAACCAACATGAACCAACAATAACAGCTGAATTTTTAACATTAACAAAGATTAATAAATACTGTAACAAATGTATTGCTCATTGTTAGTTCATGTTAGTTAATACATCAACTAATGGTAACAAATGAGACCTTATTGTAAAGTGTTATTGTAAACCCTTTCAAATGGTTAGTTCACCCCAAAATTACAGTTATGTTACTCACCCTCATGTTGATCCAAACCCATAAGACTTTCCTTCATCTTCAGAACACAAATGAAGATATTTTGGTAACACTTTATTTTGATAGTTCACTTTAGACATTCTACACTGCGTTCCAAATTATTACGCAAGTGACATATCAGTAAGATTTCAGTACAATAAACATTCAGATTTTGGTTTTTCTAAGAAAATGTTTGTTTGTTTATTTATCCATGTCTTTTTAGATAACTGGTATCAATCTCAGACAAAAAATTTTGCCAGATCTATGGAAACCCTTAGAGGTTGTTCCACATTATTAAGCAAGTCACAGTTCTCATGCAATATGGGGAGGAAGAAAGATCTTTCTGAAGATGAAAAGCATGAAATGGTGCAATGTTTTGCAAAAGGCATGAAAACAACTGATATTGTGTGAAAACTGAATGGAGATTATCGAATTATCATAAGATTTGTGAGTGATTAGAGCTAAGCAGAACTCGGTCAGATAAAGGCTTATTAATGAAAGTTTCCTGTCAAAAAAATTAATTGTATTAAAAGGGCAGCTATAAAAAAGCCAGTGTTGAGCAGCAAACAGGTATTTGAAGCTGCTGGTGTCTCTGAAGTCTCAAGAAGCTCTCCATGCAGTCTGGCAGTTGTGCGTAAAGATGCATTTCAGCCACCACTAGCCAATAAGCCTTTATCTGACCGGGCCCTGCTGTGCTCTAAATCACTCACAAATCTAATGATAATTCGATAAACTCCATTCAGTTTCACACGATATTAGTTGTTTTCATTCCTTTTGCACAACATTGCACCATTTCATGCTGTATACACATGCACCGTGTATTAACTATAAGTATCAGTCATTAGAGTATTAGACTGTCTGCTTAAAAGGTTAGTTCACCAAAAAATGAAATTTCTGTCAATAAATTACTCACCCATGTCATTCCAAACTCGTAAGACCTTTGTTCATTTTCGGAACACAAATTAAGATATTTTTGATGAAATCTGTTTTTTATCCCCCATAGGCTACAAAGCAACAAAATTGCTTTTTGTGAGCAAAAACAAACAAACAAACAAAAAAGGACTTTATTCATCAATTTCTTCTCACCCCTGTCATTCTCCTATGCTGTTTACATTCAACACTACGTCAGAACACTGACTCTGCTAACACTTTATTTTGATGCTCCCCCAACAGACAATCTACTCACTATAAGTAAATATGCAAATGTCAACTTCTTATACTAACCCTAACTCTTACCTAACAGTCTACTAATACTCATGTTGGCAAGTAGTTGCAAATTAATAAAAGTTAGTTGACATGTAGTTGCAAAGTTACTAAGTAGAATGTCTAAAGTTAACTATTAAAATAAAGTGTAATCAATAGTTTCCCTTGAAAGTTTGTTTAACCAAAACTTTGATGCTTCAAAACAGTAATCTCTTTAGAAGATATGGATTAAACTGCTTGATTCATATGGATTTATTTTAAGAGCTCATAATTAGTGCTGGAACAATGCTTTATCTTTAACGATTATGTTGATTACGTAAATTAGTCGATTTGTGTGGAATGTGTTGACTTGTCGCACTATTTTATGCTCATCCCCAATGACAGCAATACTGACTCCAGGCCATGCTGAAAAGTTATTACAAAATTATCGAGCCTGTTTTTTTTTTTTTTTAAACAGAAATCAAATACAATGGTGCTCTGCCCTCTCTGTAAAACTGAAATGGCATACCACAAAAGCACAACTTCTCTGCAGGAGCATCTAAAAAGAAAGCATCGCTGGGCTCTCCTACCTTAAAACGACAAGACAGCAGCGCAAGTATTTGGAATATTACAGTGAATTTTTACACAGCACTAGAATGTGGTTGTCAGTCTCATATTTTGTGCTTAATACGGCTGCATTCATATAGCATTCTGTTTTTTTCTGAGACGCTGTGAGTGCGAGATGCGTGGCTCAAACGTGCTCTCTGCAACCGGTTACAAAATATTTAACACTGTTGTTGGTTATTCAAAATATCTAATGTATGATCTCATGCCTCGATTTGACTAATTTATTATGCGCTGTCAATCGTGGTAAAACTTCACAGTTTTGTGGACACTGCCATGTTTGAGACTGTCGCCATGGTTAGCTAGTTAGTTAGTTAGAATGTGGTTGTTACCTAAGCTGTTAAATTAGTTGAAAGAATGCTACTTTAATGTCCTGAATGAACAAAACATTTCAGGATTCACACTTGTAAGCAACTGTAAATCCCCAAAAGTGTCTGAACGCAGCTATAGTAAACACCTTTCTTAATTAGGCCTACAATGCATAATTAATTGAAAAAATATCCAGCCCTACATTTTGAAATATATTTTTTTAAACAAATTTGGGTGAATAGACTTTCAATGAAATCTCTCAGATTCATTAAAAACATATCTCTGTTTGTGCTTTGAAGATGAACGAAAGTATTACAGGTTTGGAACATCATAAGGCAACATAACAATCATGACAAAATTTTCATTTTTGAGTGAACTAACCCTTTAAAGTATCAAGAAACATTTGAAGTCATACAAAAGCACTGCCGTGGAAGCTCACTGTCAGTTATATTATGTCACTAGCAGTTGCTGTCATCTCTGCATCTGTTGAATAGCAGCAAGTCACCATCGAATGCTCTCGTAAACATAGTTCCCACCCCTCCTGTACGAAAAAAAAAAATTAAAAATAATGTGCTTTGACAGAACAGATTGTGCGACACTAATATAAATAAAGAGACTATCACTCTTCGTTATGCCTGCTGCTCTCTGATGACACATCTGCCTTGTGCTTAGATGTTGGGTTATGTATAACCAATCGCAGCAATACAACACATCACATGTGGAACTAGTTCATTGATCCAATCAAAAAAGAAGTGGGATGACATTGCTAAGAGATGAGAGGTAATTGCAGAGGTAACCTGTGCCCACAAGGCCTTTGAGAATTTTTGTGCATCTGAAAGAGAGCGCAGAGAGAATAATTAATATTCTCCGTCATTCTCTGCTCCTGAAGGTCTGAACAGTCCCCATGTTTTATCATCCTGAAATGTTGTTAAATGTTAATGGGAACCTATTTTTACATGGGCCATTCCACCACACTCCCAAACCCCCTGAATAAAACATTAGTACCAACACGCTTTCCAACACTTGTGAATCCCTTGCTCTCTGCTCGCACACATACTCAGTGTTTGGGATTGGCAACCGTATTTACTAACAGGTGTGACTTTTGAATTTTCCTGTTTATGCAACGTCTTACAGGAGCGACTCGAATACTGTCTATATGCACTAATACGACATCAAGCTACTCTTCTGTTCTTGTACCGGCCAGAAATAACACTTGTAACCATGACAGTAAGAAGTATCAAAGATGTTGATTTCCATCAGTATTTGATAAATACTTTACTAATATCAGGGATGATATAATAACAAATTATTTTGAATAATAGAAAAATATTTGATGAGGCAATATTTTAAAGAACATAAATACATTTGATGACTACAGTGTGAAGTTTAGGAATAAAAATTTACACAGTGTAGTGTTGTCAATAGTATGAAAATTTAAAAAATGTGACGATACCAGCATTTCGCCCTAGTATTTTGAGCGCTGTTGAGAGGATTCATAAAGACCTCTGATTGGCCACTGTGTTCACACGCTCAACAGAAATGTCTGTGATTGGCTACAATGATCAATGCGCAGGAGCGTTTGAAAGCAGAGGTGTAAAGTATTTGAGTAAATGTAATTAGTTGCTGTACTTGAGTATCGTTTTGGCTACTCTGTAGTTCCAAAGTATTATTAGTAACTTTTACTCTTTACTTGACTAAATTTTTGAATAAGTATTTAAAGAGTTCAGATGCAAAAGCCTCTAAGTGCCATGGAAATGAAAATGACAATGAAATGGCAATGAAAATGACCTATTAATTGACATTAAAGTGAAATTACTGAACCTAAACATACGAGCTTGATAAAGAATGCTCATTTTAGAAGAGAATTTCAGACGGCACTTAGAGGCTTTTGCATCTGAACTCTTCATTTGTACACTTCACTACATTTGTAATAAGCAATGCAATTACTCATTACATTTTGCATGGCACCTAACTTTTTCTGAGCAGTTTATTTCTGCTAAAAAAGAATAGCAGAAACAATATTGCCATCTACAGGGCATTGCAAGTACTACATCCTGTGTGTTTTTCCCTTAAGCCGGATTCACACCGCAAGTGGCAGCAGAGCAGAAGCAGCGCATATTTTTTCGGCATCCATGTTAACAGATGAGAGTGTTCACACCGCACGCAGAGGCTGTGCGGCAGCGTGGAGCAGGAGCAGAGCAGAAGCAGCAGTGCCGCGATCGTTTCGCCGCTGGGTCTATTTTTGCTGCGCTGCTAACACTCAATTAAAGTGAAAGTACACCTTTGATGGACAAAATAAATATGATTTCACACAAAAAGTGCTCAAAATGCACAGAATAAGCAAATCTAGTGTGTTTTAACAAGAATTGAAGTATGTCATGAAAGAAAATCAATATTAAAAAATTATTTATAGAAGAAAAACTTGTTTTTAATTATTCAGTTTGGGCTAAAGTATGGTATATTATAGAAAACTAAACTAAACTAGCCAGAAAATATGATATATAAACATTATTTTAGTTATTACACAGACAGCAATATAGGCTCTTGCATACCCAAATCAAACCCGAGTTTGCAGTCTTTTTCGGCCTTACTCACTGAAACTTGTCAACAAGGCTACTTTACATGAATGAGAGTTCATTAGCAAGTAGTTGTGAATCGCTAGTGTTTTATGAGATGAGGACATGCTGTAGCCACCAATGAGGCCGAAACAGCATGTCCAGTGCAAGAAGGCTTTGACTGTTATATTTAAGAGAGCTTTTTGAAGGATATTGATTTAATTATGCTCTTTTTGAGCACTTGAGATTAATTGAGACTTGATTGTCTAACGTTTAAGAGGCTGTTGCGTCAACTTTGATTTTGTTGCAATATTGAGATGATATAGAAAACAAATATGATTGTTCTTCTCAAAAATCAACTGTTTCTTGTGTTTCACTGGCATGTCTTGAGGACCAGTGTATCTTTCAGCCTACATTCAGTATACTAAAGTAAGGTTAAAATCAGATACTCTAAGACTGTTACTCAAGTTGTTTTGGAATTGATGACTTGTACCTTGTAATTGAGTCATTTTCACTGTAAGGTATCTTTATTTTTACTCAAGTATGGTTTTCAGGTACACTTTAGCTCTGGAAACCTGCTTTCAAACACTCCATTCAACACTGTATCCATGTAAGCGCTCGGTGAAGAGCGTAAAGATGTCTATTTACAACATGTTTTTAAAGCATTAATCACTGTAGCCAATCACAGACAATTCTGATGAGCACGTGAACACAATGGCCAATCAGAGGTGTTTAAGAATCCGCTCAACAGCACTCAAAATTCTAGGAGGAAATGCTAGTATTGTCACATTTTTAAAATTTCAGTACTGATTTGGTACCGAAGTCGGTACTTTTGACTAGCACATAATGATTATGTGTGATGTAATTTTCAAATCAGATCGAATTTGATCAAAAATAAAAACAGTAATATCACAAATAATTATACCAATTTAAATTTTGTGAAGGCAAAGCTGAGTTTTCAGCATGATTATCACAGCCTTCAGTGTCACATGATCCTTCAGAAATCATTCTTAATGTGTTGATCAGCTGCTAAAGAAACATTTCTTATTATTATCAATGTTGAAAATAATTGTGCTGCTAAATATTTTTGTGGAAATCTTGATAATTTCTTTCAGAATCTTTGATGAATAAAAGGTTTATCAGCATTAAAAGTCTTTAGTGTGACAGTTAGTTCTTGCTAAGCAGAAGAATGATGAATTTCTAAAAAAAAAAAAAAAAAAAAAAAAAAAAAAATGGCCGCATACTTTTGAAACTCACAGACTCCCATGGACAAGTTAGGTGTGTCTTGTGCATTTGCCGCATTTTCTGTTTATCTTCTTCTCCAATTATCAGCAAAAAAGTGAGCAGCTGTACCCTATGTGCACTGTAAAAAATATGACCGTGATTTTAACAGTAAAAGACTGTAAAAATGCTGCACTGAAAAACTGTCAATTGGTTTACAGAAAGTTTCCATACTATATACGGTGAATAACTGTAATAGATCTAATGGTATAATTAATGTAATTTTACGGTAAAATACTGTTAAATTCAGTTTTTGGAAGTAAAAAATATCAATTCATTGTAAAATTTACAGTGAAAAACCGTAAATTGACATTCCCACAATTCCCTGCGTGACACTTCACATTTAATATATTTTTGTTGAAATAACTGTTTTTTCTAAGTTTTTCTCATTTTTTTTTCTAATCAGTTATGTACATTAGGGTTTTATGTTATGTTTATCTAATGTTGTTAAATTAATGTTTATTGCATTTTTCAAATTTCATGCATGTTACCATGATGGTGTGTAGTGTGTGTGAATGACACAGTGTGCACCTTCTATATGTTAGTGTTGTCCTCCTCAGCTTGTGGAAAATCTGCTTGTGATGAACTTTGATTCATCATGTGACTCTTATCATCACTGTGTTTGGTGACTGTCATTATAAAGGTACAAAACAGATATTAGTACTTCATTAGGTTGGTAAATTAACATTATATCAGTTAACGGAATACGTTATTTTACCGTAAATTTAACAGATTTTTTTTTTTTACGTTGCTACTATATTTTTTTACGGTAAAGTTCTGGCAACCACAGCTGCCGTTTTTTTACCGTAAATTTTACTGGGATTTTTTTTATAGTGTGTATTTGGATTGTGTTTAGACTCCTGAGGAGGGATTTACAATCATTTCAACCATTTTTTTTTTTTTTTTTTCTTGTCTCAACATTTGTTTAAGGATGGAATAAAAGCGGATATTACTAAGGGGAGGAGAACAAGAGAAAACATCATATTCTTACAGAGTGTGGAAATAATGCCTACAACAGGAAACTTTTGTCTCGTTTTAGCAACTCCCAATACAGGCATTCTAGCAACAAGGCCACAAGGGAGTACCATAGAGAAAGAATGAGAGAGAAAGAGGGAATGATAGATAGTGCATATGAAAGAGAGAGCACAGGAAGAAAATTGTTGTGTAACATTCACAAGAGACAGAAGGTAGGGAGGCAAAAATAAACTTTTGTCTTCTGTGCCTATAGTGATGTATGCTTATAACCTGAGAGGGACACTTATAAAACATGCGTGAGACCTTGGTTATTAGTCACCATGTCTACATGAAGATTTAAACATGCAAACACACACACACACACACACACAAACACCAAGCCTTTAATGAATTATCTTGTCCAAGGCAATGACATTACCACTGTAACCTGACTAACTCAGCTTTTTATACAAAGCACAGAGGGATATTTGCTGAAAAGACATCCTTAAATTAGCACTGCAGAGTCGGTGTGACTTTACCACTAATGGCAGGAGATCTTGCTTTACCGGTGCATACATCCTGTATCCTGTCCTGAATCTTGGTGAAAAACAAGGAAACAGCTTTGCATGTATCAGCATAATAATTTCAACTGATTTTGCAGTATAAACAAAAAAGGTAGGTGATGAAATACATGGCTAAATATAAAACAGGATTAGATACAATACTGTTCAAAAGCTTGTTTTGAGTACAACTTTACTTTTTGAAAGAAATTATTACTTTTGTTCAGCCAAGGATGCGTAAAATTAATAAAAAATGACACTAGACCTGCATAATGTTAAAAGGGGGGGGGGGGGGGCATGCACGAGTTTCCACAAGAATATTAATAACCAAAACTGTTTTCAACATTGATAGTAAATAAAATGTATGTTCTCTGAGCAGCATATTCAGCATGAATGATTTCTTAAGGATCTTGTGACACTAAAGCCTGGAGTAATGGCTGCTGAAAATTCAACTTTGCCATCACGTGAATAAATTACATTTTAGAATATAATATAATAAAATAAAACAAACTGTTACTTGTGAAAAAGTAATAATATTTCACAATATTATTGTTTTACTGTATTTTTGATCAAATAAATGCAACCTTGGTGAGCATATGGGACTGCTTCCAAAAACATAAAAAAATCTTACCAACCCCAAACTTTGGTAGTGTAAGTTCCTCAGAATTTCTCAGTCCTCACTTTGGTGATGTAATGTCACTTGGAATGTTGGTAATAGACTGCATTTTTGTGTAGCCATTAATGCAGGCTTCACAAAAAATGTTGGACACAAACTTGACACATATAGGAGTCTCACTAATTTCCAGTGGGCAATTCAGGACAGGGCCAAAATATTTTAAACCTTTTACTTCGGCAAAGGACGGATGCAATTTCATCATCACATGGCCATCCAGGAACATAACATGAAGCAAAATCAGGAAGACATTTTGAGACCCATAACCCACAGCACAACATATTCCCCTATGTGTTTATGTATAAAGGGATGCATACATTACTATGTGTCAGTCTTGCCATGTCCTCAACAAAGGGTCAATAAAAATACAATTCTGAAAATACAATTTTGGTGAAAATCATAGACAAACCATCTATGACTGGTTCGAAAAAGTAGGCATTTCATACATCACAGGGTGCAATCAAATCGTCTTGAGCCAAAGAATCAAAGAAAAGCCCTTCTTCAGAAGTTATTAGCATGAACATAAGTGTAACTTTGGACAATTGGTGCTACTAGAGGCATTGAGTTAGAGACTCCAAAATTGCAGTGGTTATGGTTCAGACTGTCCTCTATCAGTGTGCCAAATTTCACAACTTTCTTCTTCAAAAATGGAAAAAGAAAAAGGGCTGTCTCAATCGCAAAATCCCTCCAGTGCACTGAAATGTTTGTTCCCTAAAAAGTCCCACAATGACCATGAAAAACAGGGAGCATCGATGCTCACTATGTTCCCTTAATGGAAGCTGTGAAGCACGAAACATAAATCACACGAGCCAGCTCACCACACATAATGATACACGATAGATGTTTTGAAAAAAACAACAACAACAACAACAACAACAAAAAAAAGAACCTTATTTAATTATATTTCAGCACGTCACCAGACAGGTAACATAATCTACCTTACATGTATAATTCATTAATTAATGAAATCCCGCAGGTATATGTAACAATCAAACTATTTATCATAATGTATTTTAAATAACATAAAAAAAGTCAGAAAAATCAGTTCTGCTGTTGTTCATAAATACCAGTAGTGACGTTGTACAACAAGCAAGTTGTGTTGTAACCATCAGTGTCCTAATGTGTAAAAAGACAGGGTCCTTACCGCCATTACCATTGTCAATTTGTGTACACAATATAAAGATTCAGGGCCTAGGGAGCTTGGACTGAGATGCACCAAGATATGTGCCTATCCACCTTATTCCTACTCCCCATGATGCTTTTGAGCAAATTATGGGTGTAGCTTCCATTAAACTGTAAACAGTCAGTGCAATGTTCGCTCTATGACCACAATAATATGAGATATGAGACACTGTTAATAGGGATTAGAAGTGAAAAGGGGAAACAATTACATTTTAAAGCATCCATGAGAAAATAAACCTGGAAACAGACGTGAGGATTTGGGGAGAAAGACGACGAGAGATTCTTCACGAGAGTGCATCCCAGTGAATTATTCATGAGATATATCGTAAATTAAATCTGGAGAACAGCCCACAAATGCAGAGTGTATGTTGTCTTCTTTTTTATACTGTTACAGTGGAATACAAAGGAATGAATACAATGGAATAAAAGAAAATAATCCAGAGGAAAATAATGCAGCAACAGAGATATTCTTGTGATACCACGTCATTGTCTGGCTATCACCAGACCAAGCTCAATTTAAAATTGAACATTGGTCTGGGGAGTTTGCTATGTATTTCCTACTGCACAAGAGGCGTGACCAACGAGCATTATTCACGCAATTGGATAGTCCTTCAGCCAATCAGATCAACGATCCGGGTGACATACTTTTGCAGAGCAATGCTAAAACTATTGGTTTGTAGCACTGATCAGCGGTTTGCAGAAGCATCAATGGCATCGAGCGATTTTTGCAGGTTGTGCAAAAAAACATGAAAGTGAGTGGTATTTACACACAGTCGAGCAATTAGTTTGCTAAACTAAAGAAGTAATTTAGCATCATTGAGAGGTTAAAAGGAATTTGATTGACGGTCATGCGAGAGACATCATCGTGTTATACCCTCCCAGAGCCATAGAAATAGCTCTGTACCTGCCAATAGCAAGCAAGGTGGATAAGCCAGTCTGTGATTGGTTCCCGCAAAAGTGTAACAGATGCAGCAGAAATTAATGTACGGGTTTCCAGACTGAGTTGCCGGGCGAAATCAAATCGCCGGCAGATCAGGCTGGGTTTACCCAGTCTAACCACGTCACATTAAAATACCAAGTGCTATGTATTCTCCTGACATCTGAAAATAAACATGAAGGAATATTTACAGCTTATTCAGCCAAACTGACAGATAATGATTATTTGTGGTGCAATTTTGAAATTTCTTAATTTCAGTCTTTTTGAATGGAAGTTCCCCAAACCGGAAGTGTAACCCATAATTCAAAATGCTGTAGGCTTGTCAGGAATAAGGTGGATACACACCTTCGATACTTGGCCCCTAATTACAGTTCTGAAATACAATTATGAATTAAGTCTGATTCAAATTCAAATGACAACACTTCAAAAAATGCTGTTCTTACTTAGAGTTTTTGTCTTGTTTCTAGTCAAAATATCTTAAAGTTCTTAAATCAAGAAGCATTTTCTTGACAAGTAAAAATTATGTTCTTGTTTTCAGGAAAAATAAATCAAAATTATATTGATATATAATCAATATAATCTATATAATCTCGTTTTCAGTTTGGACTAAGATTATTTTTCTTACCCCATTGGCAGATTATTTTGCTTGTTTTAAGGAAAAACGTACTTAATTTTGACTTAATTTTCCTGAAAACAAGAAAATAATGTTTACTTGTCAAGAAAATACTTCTTGATTTAAGAACTTTAAGATAGAAAGAACAGCATTTTTTTTTTTTTTTTGCAGTGAATGCATGTTATTTGTCAGCCCAACAATGTCATTTACATACAGTATATATGACATTGTAACTTTCATGTTTCAGGCATCTTTTATTTTTTTTTTTACTTTTCAAGCTTGGTGGCTCCATACTGTCACTTCTCCTGCTGCCCCTCATGTTGTGAATCTTTATTCATCCTTTTCCAGCACCTTTCCTTTCATATGTTTCCTTTTTGGTCTCTCTTTCACAAATGCCAGTGTCACACATCATTGGTGGCCCTTAGAAGCAGAGTGTCAATTCAGGCCATGGCACAATCCTTCTTTGTAGGAGACGCCAAAACAGCTTGTCTGCAGTATTCAGCCTTACAGCTCATGGCTCTCCTCCTAGACCAAGACCACCATGCCGCATTCCCTGAACTCTAGCTTCTGGCTTTCTACACTTTGTGGATTAATTATAATTCGCAATGTCGCACCCTCACAGTCATCTGAGGCGAATGATCCAAAATGGCCGCCGTGTCGCTGCGAGGGTGTGTTGGGATTTGCGACGCTGTGTTCTCAGTGGGGTGCTGAGGGGAAATGCAAAGGCCCCTCAACGGGCTTTGATGTGCACTGGTGATTATTGAGGCTAATCAGGAGTGCCATCAGCGAGCTAGCAGCAAGCCAGCGCTTTGTTTGTGTTCTTTAATGCTAATCACTGTGGCTAACACATTAGGCACTTTGATTTATTGGCTCAAGGACAAGGCTTCTTTATAAGTTTATCTGAGCAGTGGTAAAGGGGTTTATCATTATTAATTAATGTGCACTCCAAGCAGGCTCAGCGGCCATTGTTTCTGCACAGTGTATTGGTATAGACTGAAGTATAGAGACTGCTATGCCTCTATTCATTTGAGTTTCACTAGTGCGCCAATTACCACTTCTGCTGAAATGACTAGCATAAATGTTAACCCATGTTTTTGTATACTGTTCCTTAACATGAGATAGCCTAGGCTACTTATTAATCTAAAGCAGCAGGACTGCTGGAAATACTAATACTAATAATAATAATAATAATAATAATAATAATAATAGCTTTAACGTGGCTAAGGTTGTGGTCAAAATGTGTTTGTTAAAAAAGAGCTTCTTGATTTTGTCAGGTACAAAGATGACATGGAACATGTTTAATTTAAGGATTTTAATTAAGACTTAATGTTGATGAATATATGATAAGAAAAACAACAGCGCAGAATATTAACAATGGACTTACAATGTTTTTTGAGACTATTATGCACGTTTCATTCAGTGTGACAGGGATTGACCTGCTTGAGCTGCACGAGCTGAAGCTGTAAACTGCACCGGTAAATTGAAGCGCTGCTAGCAGGTTAATTAACTCACCCAAACGCATCCTATAAATATGTGATTAATCACGTAAATACAAAACATAAAAGTAATATTACAATTTGCTCAAAATTTGCTCCTCTGCTCAAAATGAATAACAACTTTAACAACACTGTCTTTGTTAAATATTGAAATAAATATAGGATAAGTAAATATGTAAAAAGATGGAATTGTAGTCAAGAGTAAAATGAAATATGTAAAGTTAATTATTTAAAGGGGTCATGAACTGTGTTGTTTTACTGTTTTATAATGTTTCCTGGGGTTACTTGTTATGTATGTTAGTATGCTTTTTACATCAAAAATTGTCATAATTTAGAAATAAAAGGCATTTATGATACCCTGATTTTAGCCCTCTTATTAGTTTTAAGGGCCATGTCTGCTGTGAGACAGTGTTGTGAATAGCTGACATCTTTCTATTTGAAATAGCCAAGTATTTACTCTCTCTTTTAGTACGTTTTTACTATTACAGCTGTCAAGGTTAACTAATCATGAAAAGTGCTGCATTACATTTAGATCTATGGTATTATATTTAGATCGTGGGATGAAAGGTTGCAGTGATGAATATGATCACAGACATGTTGTTTGAGCGCTTGAAAGCAGTGGTCTCGTCATTGCAACTCAATTTCTGTACACTAACAAATGCTTTCATGGTCACTAACAGTGCAAACACGATACAAAACAGGAGTTTTGACATGTGTCCAGAACTCAGTCACTGATAAACTCGCACTGTTTGACAGCTCCAACGATTGCAAAGAGAGTGTTCCTTTATCACTTTCTTTATATAATTTAATCACCGTTTAAATAACAGATTATTTTCATCCTACTAAGAGAAACAATGTGAAGTAGACTGTTTAGTTTAGTCACTAGTTTGATTTACTGACACAGAGACAAAGAACATCTGACTGTACATGAATCATTACATATCAGAGAACAGTAGAAGTAACTCAGTTACTTATGTTGTTGCATTAATGTCAAGTCCATATTATAAAAGTCTTTTTGCAAAGCCTGCGCTGAAATGCGATTGATTTACCAAAGAATCCACATTGAAATCGCAAATAGAAATAAGTAAAGCTCAACTGAGACATTCACATTGAAAGTCATGCTTAAATTAACACTCTCGGGTCGTTTTTTTTTTTTTTCTAACCAGTGAGAAAGAGATTCAAAATACTCTGTCAATGTTGCACATACAATTAAGAGCTATACACCATTTTAATCTGTGGAATATCTTCTTTTATTTGTATACACTCAGAGTAAAAACAAAATGTTGTGCTTTTTGCAAAATAAAGAAAACTAGCATGATGCGTGATCTCTCGTCTCCCTCTGAACGAAGTCCAATCTGATAGTTTTCAGAAAATGAACTGTAACTTAGTGAATACTAATCACAAAAAATGAGACTTCTGTCTAAAAAAATGTTGAAATGTCAGGTTTTAAATCATGTAAGTCAAATCGAAAACAAAAATTCTGTGTTTATGTAATCTGTATGAAAAGAGAGCCATGTCAAAGTCCGTGATTCAGCTCATTATCCGCTAATGCGGCCACGCCCACGGAGCCAGCGCTATTCAGAGGCAAATTCAGAGGCAATACTTGTATACATCGTCTCAATCGTGTATTTGTTGTCACGAAAAGTGTTTATCTGGATGTTAAAGCCATGGTTAGCGAGAGCCATAGAGGTAATATAACTGTTCAGACACTTTGCATCACAGAAATGCATTACATTTTAAAGAATAATAGAATACCATTATTTTAAATTGTAATAATATTTCACATTATTGCAGTTTTTTCTGTATGTTTGATTTACACCATGATGAGCTGAGACATGATTTTTTCACAGCCTACCTGTCTGAAAGAGATCATTATTTATGCAGGTCATTAGAGCTCTTTATGCAATTCTTTTGTCTTCTCAGGTGAGAATCACCCATTATTCATGATGATTCACGCCTCCACGCATACTGTGTTTCTTGACCAAAGATGTTTTAGAAAATTTAAATCTCTCTATTGTTTTATATGAACAAGCAGGCAGCATAATTTTTACCTCATTTTGAAGCAAAAACTCTAGTCTACAACCTCCAATACCCAGAAGTCTTGTGAACACAGATTTAATATATATTTCTTGGCTTTATTTCAGTGACTGAAGTTTTTTTGTTTTTTTCAATAACCATGCATAAACGTTATTCCTTCAAAAATACAAACATGTACATACATGTTCCTCACATATTAGTGTAGCCTAGTTTGTGCTGAATACAGTGTAATGACACTTTTTTCCATTAATTTGTTTATGAACAACTGAAAAAAGCACAAATGTCAGGGCATGTCAAACCTTCTCCAGGGCCAAAAAACTCAGACCCCTGAGGGTTAATATTTTTGACAAAATATTGACAGAAATATATTTTCTTCAAAAGATAAAAGACAGACAGACAACCCTAACCCTATAACAGTTAGACAGACAGACAGAGAGGGCAAACCAGATAGCTCATAAAAAAACAGTACCAATCAGCACTAACCAACTTAGACTGGCATGAAAATTCATCAAGGTTTTTCCTTTTTCCTTTTTTTTTTTTTTCTGCAAGGAAAATATTGTGAATGCTGCAGTGACAACAGCCACAGTGAGTTAAAGAGTGAGACACAACGAGAAAGAGAGAGAAAGAGAAGGAGAGAAATCGATCAACAGCATTGTGTTTACAATTGGGTGCTAAAGGTCAAAAGAGGCCTAATACAAATGAACCAGAACATGATGCATGCGTACAGCGGGAGTTTGAGGAAGCGCCCGACCCTGTGTACTTCTCTGTATGTGTGCTTGACAAAGAATGTGTGCTGGTGAGCTTGCCCTATTCATCTTAGTGATCTACACTTTGCTCTGTCACATATATCAAGAGTTCAAGCTAGAATCCCTACCACGCTCACTCCAGCATCACAGCTGGTACCTGGGATGACAGACCAGTGACGTCTGAAACCCTGCCAATTTGCATGCCCTGTCACCATGGTGGGTGTGTCGGCATTTGATGGAGAGTGGAGATGTTGTATTAATGTCCTTAATTTTTATAACTTGACAAACTGCAAATGGGAAGTAAACATGCAAAATCAAGCATGATGCAAATAACAGACTGCATACTAAAATAAAAAGAAAAACATTTTTGAAGGAACTAAATCCTTTTTAGGGATTTAAGCCATCAATTTAATCATAAAATTAAACTTAATTTTTTCTAACATGCTAATAATAGCCCTTGTCACATCAAGTAACATAAAGCTGAATGAACAAGCTCAACCAATGCTACAGGCTGAGAAGTTGTCAACCAGCAATTTCACTCACTACATGGCAGCACAGAGTAAAATAACTTCACTGAGGGATTTAGCAGGCAAAGTTCAACAGGTTATTTGAGCTGCTTAACATGGATTCAGCACCAGTTCTGTCCCTGTGACCTGCTGCACCTGTTAAGAGAA
Organism: Chanodichthys erythropterus; assembly: GCF_024489055.1. Taxonomy (NCBI): domain Eukaryota; kingdom Metazoa; phylum Chordata; class Actinopteri; order Cypriniformes; family Xenocyprididae; genus Chanodichthys; species Chanodichthys erythropterus. Next base: position 14,662,817 of record NC_090232.1, read on the forward strand.
CAGGAGCAAAATCCTCATCCAAAGAGCAAACCCACTACCTTAATCATTTAGTTTGCTGACACAATCTAAAAAAAAAAAAAAAAAAAAAAAAAAAAAAGTACTATGGTATTATGGTTTTGCTGTGAGATGGTACCATGGTAGTGAAAATCATTTAAAGTACCATGTGAATGTGATAATCAGCCAGAACTAGATAAAGTGGCATTTGTTTGAAAAACAGAACTGAGATAATACTCCTATAAAAAATAATAATAATAATAATAATAATAATAATAATAATAATAAATTAAATATGTTTGTTCCCCTAAGAGTTTACATTATGTTCCCATTGCAAAGGTATAGAAAACGAGACAGAACTTCTTACCCTTCTGGATTTGATCTCTTTCACATAAAGTGGAAGAAGGAACTCCGACACGCCCTCTAATCTGATGCCCTCTTTGGTTACGCGGAGATTTCCCATGCCATCCTGAGGGACAGAGAGAGAGACAGAGAGAGAGAGAGGGTTTGTGATGTGCGTGCAAATATATTATTGTTTAACAGATTTACATTATCATCAAGGGTTGTTTTGTCTATTTTTCACTTGATAAAATATTGAGTTCAAGACAAACCATCAGGATCTGAATGACAACACAAGCCAAGAGACATGCTGTCTCCCTGCGTACCACTGGTGTCACTGTTGGTATTTCTTAAAAATAAATAAATAAAAAGGTTTGGGATTGGTAGACCAATAAATCAAATTGAATGTTTTTGAATTATTTTATGCTTACAAATGCAGCATTTATTTGATCAAAAATACAGTAAAATGGTCACATTGTGAAGAATTATTATAATTTTAAAATACATCTGTTTCTATTTAAATATATTTTAAGATGTAATTTATACCTATGATGGCAAAGCTTATTTTTCAGCATTCATTACTCCAATAATAACAAAATAATAATTTGTTACATTTATACATTTATATATACCTTTTCTGGGTACGCCAATTGCTTTACATATTGAAGGGGAAATCTCCTCAACCACCACCAGGATGCCGGGGTTATACCCCTACTCTTTTTCGAAAGACGACCTGAGATTTTTAATGACCGTTGGGAGTCAGAACCTCAGTTTTCATGTCTCATCTGAAGGACAGTGCTTTTTGACAGTGTAGTGTCCCCATCACTATAGGGGTGAGCACCCCTTGCTGACCTCACTAACATCTCTTCCAGCAGAAAACCCATCAAGGTACTAACCAGGCTCAACCCTGCTGGCTTTGGTGGGCAACCAGTCTTGGGCTACAGTGTGATAGCTCCAGTCTTCAGTGTCACATGATCATTCAGAAATCATTCTAATATGCTGATTTGGTGCTCAAGAAACATTTCTTGTTTTATCAAATGTTGAAAAGAGTTGTGGAAAATGTAATACTCTTTTTCAGGATTTATTTAAATAGAAATGTTTTGTTAAATGATAAATGTCTAAATATCTTTAATGCCACTTTTGGAAATGCAAACTTGAAAATGGGATTCAAAATAGAAGTTTTTTCAAAACTATACATCTCCATGTAAACTACAAAAATGTGAATTTGTGAAAACAGTACTTCATGTGCATGCGTATTATGTGTTAAGTCTAAAGGCATGTAGTGTTTCTTTACAAAGTGACATCGCCAACTATTGGCCTGACATGCATAATGCAGTGTTTTTAGTCTTTTTCACTGATCCGTGCGAACAGGGATCGCTTTGACAATGTTGTCGTCTGTACTCGAAAAACGCAAAGGAAAACGTTTCCATTTTTACTACATCATTGACGTGTAAATACATACCCTACGTTTATTTTTCAGTGTTTTCTGTCTTACCTTTCTGTTTCATTGGTTACTAAGTATGTTTTTGTTGCCATGGTTACTCATCTCTTCATTGATTTCACACACCTGATCCTTGTTTTGATTTCACTCTGTATATACTGCCCTCAGTTCTTTTTGCTCACTGTCCAGTTTTGACTGTTCTAGCACACTGTTGTTTTATTTTCTCATTGTGGAGTATCCTCTTTTGTTTTGTATATTGAAAATGAAAGTAACTGCTGCTAAATTGATACACTTTTCCTCTCATCGTCTTCCTGTCTGACTTGACATTACACTCATGTCTCTGGTGGGACCACAGTTACTGAAACACAGTCACCCCTTAACAGGTTCAGCATTGATAATCAAAGGAACTGGGAGTTTCACACCATGTATGAATCATGAATTGATAGTTACATTGACATGCTTTTGCTTTTCTGTCTTGTAGAGAATGCAAGAATATGAAATTTATCAGTTTGCTCCCATGTCTCTGCATTAATAAATGCATGTAAATGCTCAGATGTGGCAGCATGTAGATTTAAGCATCTCTCAAAGGCTGGTTTCTCTATTCAATTTGAGTTGCACAAAGAGGAACCCCACGGCTGTTTTCCATCTTCCTTTTCCCTATATATCTCTCTTCTTCCCAAAAGCCATAAACTACAGTACTGACATCATATTTTTAAAAAAGACATTGTTGATAGAGATGTTTTTTTTTTTTTTTTTTTTTTTTTTTACTTTCTGAGCAACATATTTAAAAAAAACAAAAAAAACAAAAAAAACAAACAAACAGCTGGAACCTTTTAAATTATTCTACCTTTTCATCTTTTTGACCTCCCTACTTTTAACCTGTTTTTTTTTTTTGTTTTGTTTTTTTATCTCTCAAGAGTAAATTGTGTTCTTGGGCAACGCTAATTAGTCAATTACTAGAGAAGCTGATTTCATGGTTGGCTCTAAAAGCATTGTTTCACAATTATCACATAAAGCATTATAATTACTGAATGTGAAAGCACTTCCAGAAGACAGAGGACTTCAAGTCCTGTTCCAGCACAATTTCAGGTAAACTAAAAGCCAGAAAGGTGGACACAGTTACCTCCTGTTACTCTTTAGGAAAGTACACCATGGCACTGCTGTCAAACAAAAGTTTAAAAAGAGAACAATGAACACCTGCAGCCAATGAGTGGGTGTTTTTTTTTTTTTTTTTTTTTTTCCTTTTCTTTTTTTTTCTAGATTTTCCATTTTCAGGGAAAGAAAAAATAAAACATTGAAATTCACAATTTAAAATAGCCTTTGTTTGGATAAACTGCAGAACGGGTACTCTGTCCAGCTCCTATTTAGAAATGACAAGAAATTGCTTGTATGCAAAATGCATTCATTTATCATTTACAATGTAATCATGAAAATACCCTTCCGTTTAAAAGTCTGGGGTCAGTAAGTTTATATATATATATATATATATATATATATATATATATATTGATCCAATAAATGCAGTATCAAATTATGATCAGTATTTTTGATCAAATGAATGCTATATTTTTGGTGAACAAACATTTGAAAGTTAGTTTCTGTCCATTTATTAAATTACATATCACATGCACTAGGGCTTTTCAAAGTGTGGGGCACACCTCTCCAGGGGGGGCACAAGAGCATGTCAGGGGAAATGCGCAGAGTGGTAAAAAAAAAATTCTAATAATAATGAATTCGTCAATAAGTAATAATTTCAATCAATGCATCATAGCTCAAATGTCTTGGTTACAAAGGTAACCCTCGTTCCCTGAAGGAGGGAACGGAGACATACGTCAGACAGACCAACGAATAGGAATCTCGCTAGAGAGGCCAATCGGCTTCAAGTGAAACTAAAACGAGCCAATGCACATTGGCATGCAATCATATGCAGCAGCTGCTCACCTCGCAGCACGGGTATTTAATGAGCAGCAGGTGCGTTGCATCTTCAGGTTTTTACTGAGGAGCTGAACCGAATAGGTGGCAGCATCAGTGGAGTACAGCAACTGTGGCGACAGGATGTATGTCTCCGTTCCCTCCTTCAGGGAATGAGGGTTACTTTGTAACCGAGACACTCCCATTCAGTCGGTCACGTTCGACGTACGGAATCCCTACCAAAGCACCACATGAGCTGCCCCCTTCCAGCGCTCTGTTGTAAGCCACCTGAACCCCCTTGCCTAAGGACGTTGGAACAGGGTTAACACAGAGAGTGTCGATCACTACTGTTCCCCAAAACCCAGTGAGACTATTGAATAACACTGGGAAAGCGTACCCTTTCACTAGAAAGAAACGCTGTGGAGCCACATCCTTCCCCGAAGGAGTTATGCAAGTACATATAGAATAACCCCGTAGGGCTTACTACATGGAAGAAAAGAGTTGTGGGTGACTCCAACCCGATGAGAGGTGGGTTCTTCCAGAGGGAAAGGCACGGGCTTCGCTTAGTAGCAACCGTGGAACTAAACATATGGGATCCCTGTAGGGTCACACATGTGGTACCCAGCCTAAACCCGGTTCTAAAGGAAACAACAGAGTATAGGCGTGGTACCCAGCCTAAACCCGGTTCTAAAGGAAACAACAGAGTATAGGCCTGGCGCCAGACGCTCCGCCATGTCGGCTGCCGAAGGGAGATTGGAGGACTCAACAGGGTCTGCCTTGTAAGGACTCTCTGGAGAAATGAGCGCATGTAAGCGCAGCAAGCCAACACCAAGCCGGGGCCTCTCCTTGCCTCTGACCTGAGGTGAGAACACGAGAGGAGACCGGCTCATCACGAAGGCTATAGAATCTAGCGAACGTATTAGGTGTCGCCCAGCCCACAGCTCTACAAATGTCTGTCAGCGAGGCACCACAAGCCAGCGCCCAGGAGGATGCAACACCTCTCGTGAAGGTCTGTGCAAGTAGGTTCACTGGGGGAAACGCATATTTACGAAGGCCCTGGGGCCAGTTGTGTGCCAGTGCATCTGTACCGAGTCTTCCCTCGGACAGGGAGTAAAACAGCTGGCAGTGAGAGGTTTCTGGCGAGGTAAACAGGTCTACCTGAGCCTCTCCGAACTCTCTCCAAATCAGCTGGACCACTTGGGGGTGGAGTCGCCACTCTCCCGGAAGCGCAGCTTGTGAGAGCTCATCGGCCACACAGTTGAGCACATCAGGAACATGATTGGTGCGAAGCACCTTCAGATGCTTCTGACTCCAAAGGAGGAGATTGTGGGTGAGTTGCGACATTTGACAGGAGTCTAGACCACCTTGATGGTTGATGTACGCAACAGTCGCAGTGTTGTCTGTGAGGACCAGCACATGCTTTCCCCGTAATGGCCATTTCAGGCAGCTCATGGCAAGGTGTACTACTAGCAACTTGAGGCAGTTGATGTGTTTATGCAGTTGGGGGCCCATCCATACCCCTGATACTGCATGCCCATTGTACGTGGCACCTCCGCACGCAAGACATGGGCATCAACAGCCTTCACTGCAGTGAAGTGGACGCCCCTGAACTTGGGGGTACGCTGGGTAAACTGAATCGCATAGCCGAGCCTGATGGTCCAAATGAGCCATGCAGACCAAAAACAAAATGAAACAAAGCATTTACCACCCAGCCCTCCTCCAGGTGAAGGAGTTGTGCGGTCACCATCTCCTGAAGAGCAGTCCCATCCATCTCCGGGTCGCCCGTCCTAGGGCCTCTTGCTCTTGGCTTTACCACCCTTCTTGGATGGGCTGGGAACTCCACCTGCAAATGGCTCCATGGTGCCGCTTGGATATATAATTATTATTATTATATATAATAACCCTCAGTGACGAGCAGGCTGAGGTGCTGCGGGCGGCGAATGGGTGGACGCAGCAGCTGACCCCGCAGGCCTGGTAAGCCTTGCCGGTAAGATCCGACGAGTGATTACAGGCCAGGGAAGGGAGAGACGGCTTTGCATAGCAACATTTGCATAGCAACGGCCCCTTCCACAGGAACGAGGCAGCAGCACTGGGACTCCGCCCCTTTGCAGGAACTGGAGTCTCGATCGCAACTCCAAGAGGGTCATCTTCCCACAATGGGTACATGACGAATGCTGCCTCAGCGTGCTTTAAGCCCAGACACGTGATGCAGTGATCGTGACCATCCCTCGGTGCCAGTAAACGACCGCATCCAGAAACACACAAGTAGAATGTCATCTTTAAAAAGTGCTGAAGCACACAGGGGAACGACCGTGGCAACACAGAGATGGATTGTGTGCGACCTGTCGTGTGCTCTCCTCTCTTTGAAGATGCTGCTCTTACCAGCTGTGAGAACAGCTATTCAGCGCTCAAAAGCGCACCGTTACCGGCCATGAAAACAGTTTTTTACAGTTGGGAACAGCTATGCTCAAATAAGCAAAAAAAGAAAAATAATCAAAAGAAAGAGAGGACTTGGCCCCGCTGCTATGCTGTCCGCACTTGAAGAAAGTGTGAAGAGCTGTTTTGAGAACACTTGCTTGCAGAAACACAACTCTGAAGCGAAAAGCTGAAGATGCAACACACCTGCTGCTCATTAAATACCTGCGCTGCGAGGCGAGCAGCTGCTGTATATGATTGCATGACAATGTGCATTGGCTCGTTTTAGTTACACTCGAAGCAGATTGGCCTCTCTAGCGAGATTTCTATTCATTGGTCTGTCTGATGTATGTCGAATGTGACCGACTGAATGGGAACAATACTTTAAAAAGCGAAAAGAAGCAGGTTTTTGGACAAGACACATTGTGAATTTTCCGCTCCTGTATTCAATCAGATCACTTTAAACTGTAAACTCCTTGAAAGCTATCAGTCCAAGGATCCAGAAAGTGTATGCTTTAGGGCTGTTTTGGACTGACAGTTTGAATGTCAGTCCAAAACAGCCATAATACAGAGAAAACCCAGCCAATTGCATCAGAGATGGTGAGAGAATAGTGTATTTGCCTTTAAAGCACAATCTTGCTCCTATTCTGTGATTGTTTCATATTAGCCCAAGCTATTTTTCATTGTGTTGTGAAATACAGACTGAACAACATTTTAAAACACCCAACCGCTGCATGAGCCATTGTGTACGTTGTGTCAAAAGGGAGGCCGGCTGTCTTTGAATTTGAAAACTTCTGCCCTGTACATTAAATTACCTAATCTAAGAATGTACAGATTAAACATTTTCATTTTTGGTTCCCTCAAGACTTTCCTATGGGTTTTAATAATGAACATTTTACATATTTCAATATTAAAAATGTGAATTACGTCCAAACGTTTGGGGTGTGAGTGTATGGAGTTTTCTTAGTAGAACAAAACGCCCAAGTATCGTCAAGTAATGTTTACCATAGACTTTATTTTACTCCTTATTGTACTTAAATTGAAAAAAAAAAAAAAAAAAAAAACCATTATAAAAACCCATAGAAGAATCTCAATGGAACAAATGGTGAATTAGTCTTCTGGATTTTGACGTCATCACTGCAGCATTCTATTATAACAAACAATAAGTGGGCAATGCATATTTCAATGCACCTTGAGCTGACAGATACACTCAGATGTTATTGTTGTGCTGATACTGTCTCAGTTGCAAATATCATGTTTTTCACATACTGCTGATGATTTTATTTGTTTATATTAAACTTAAGTTCATTTGAAATGCGTGCAGCTCCAGCACTGTCCGAGCACTGGCATCTTCACAGGGAAAAAAGGGTATTGTTGGTGACAGTCTGGGCCAACTCAATAACTAGACATTCCATCAATCTGTGGCCACTTTAGGAGATTCAAGAAGTGACAACAGTGTCAGCGATGCCTTAATGCCTATAACTTGATCTTCTTTTAGAACTATTACAGCTTGCATTTCTGCTTCAACTGGTGTGACAGTGGTTTGTTACCATCAACTTCCATGACAGCGGTGGCCATCTGAGTTTCCGCTCTCTCAGCTAACATTTTCAATTTCAGGACTTCTCTCTGTCACGATCAACTGAGTGGCTTCTACTGATCACACTGGACTGATCTTGTTAAGACCAAACATCTCTGTGACATAAGGGCAAGAAGGGAAAGTGGAATCTCCTGTAATGCAGGTGAATGTACTTCCATTCATGAAACTCCATTCCAAATGCATCATTCATCAACCTCTTCATCAGCAGACAAAACCATACTTATCCAGAGTCATTTTTAAATACAGCACAAGTGTGAATCAACCATTTCCGTGTCAGCAATCAACATCATGTAAACAGACATACAAATACAATCATCACTTCAGTATGCTGTCAGCCGGCTGTTTCATGGCAATATAGTGCCATTTAAACCTTGAGAGGGGATTCGATTAGCTGATGCCATAGGCGGAGGGAGCCAGTATAGACAACACTTGAGCAGATTGGGTTTCAGGTATTTCATGACGATTAAAACCGAGGGTTCAGATTTTTGAGCCAAATAGATTTGAATGCAGCTTCCAAAAGACAAAAAAAATAAATAAATAAAAAATAAAAATAATAATAATTATATATATATATATATATATATATATATATATATATATATATATATATACATACACACACACATATACATAATGTTACGTGACCAAGTATTAATTGGTATTAATGAGCTAAGTTACTGTAGTTCAGTCTCTGCTAACAAATACCACAGCCCACAGCACTGTTCATTGCTCGCAGAACAAAAATGCAGCTGCAAATTGAATGACTGCCAACATGAGAAAAAAAAAAAATCCACAAAATATAAATAACGCCTGGGGGTTACAAACTTTGCTTTGAAATACTAATAAAGGTCTTTATTGAATTTTAATTTAACGTTGAGTTGACTTTAGAATTTCAATAATAATAACCTATTACAAGGTCAAGACTTTATTTATTTTCACGCTGTAGATTTAACTATGCTTTGCCAGGCACTGGTGTACTCTGGATCAATGTCTTATTCAATTTAAACAACCTTTGCTGGATGCTGCTTTTAAAAATTAATGTTGCAGAACAGTGAAAAATAATGCAAACCAGCAGTTGTGTCCCCCCACATAACACACAGACACACACACACACAGTCACCTCCTGATCACCCGCTTGGGAGGTGCTATAATGTAAGTCCTTGTTGTGAGCGGATCGATGTGGTGGCCTTGCACAAATGACTAAATAATAACACTGATAGGGCTATGATTAGCTAAAGACCCCTGTGAGGAGGAGCTTCAGAGCGGAGCCACGGTCAGACTTCTAATTTAGGGTAATATACTGGCTATTTGACCAGATTTAAAAAGCCACTTAAAGTTCACTAATTGCAAGGACAACCCCCTCAGAATACTCGGTTTAAGGACCACACATGGGTAGAATATGAACAACTATCCAAATCCTGGGTTTTCAACCAGGGATAAAAATGCAACCTTTGTTTTAGTAGTCAAACTTATGTTGTTGACATTGGACACTAAATTGTGACTCATATTTTAAATATTTTTAATTTCATAACAATGCTCAAAGAGATAAATTGCATGTAATGGATGCATGTGATGGATACATGGATGTATTTGATAGATGGAATGGTGGGTAAATAATGGATGAATAGGTGAACTGGTGGATTGATGTATTGTGCATCAGATGTGTGGATGAACAGATGGAAGAATGGGTGTGTGGATGGATGGATGGATGGATGGATGGATGGATGGATGGATGGACAGATACATGCATGTGATGGATGGATGGATGGATGGATGGATGTGATTGACAGATACATGCATGTGATGGATGGACGGACGGATGGAATGGTGGGTGAATTAATGGATGGATGGATGGATGGATGGATGGATGGTGGGTGAATAATGGATGGATGGATGGGTTGATATATGCAAAGGAGATTTAGCTAGTTAGTTAGTTAGTTTAAAAAAAAAACAAAAAAAAAAAAACTGTGTATATCATGGAGGCCTGATTGATAAATCATTGCAATAAGAGTTCAGTGGTCTTTTGGCTTGAGCAATTGTCAAAGCCTTTACCCACAGAGACTGTGAGTGCCACACAGCAAGAGTTTTAACACAAAGACAGGCTGCATTATTATAAACACATCTCCAGCAGAAAGTAACAATGGGAAAAAAAGAGCAAAAGACAAAGAGAGGAAGAACAAAACAAACATGAAAGGGTGATCATGACGGGCAGTGTGGGTAAGAAAGGACAAGCCTGCTGAGAGAGCAAGATCTGTATCGGTCCCACGCATTATGCTCAGCATAGGACCTGACATCATCTTTTAATCAGCTTCTAATACACTGCTGTGTCAAGGTAATGATCCTTTGTTGCCAGGCTAATTGGACAAACATATCATAGCCCCTCCAACTGTGTGCGCATGTGTGATTGCGTTTGCCTGAACGTTTCTACAAAATCTCAGAGACAGCAAAAACAGAGTGTGGGAGGAACTGGTGAATCAGTGTTCTAAACTAAGTGATAAAGAGTCTAATTGTGGTTGGATTCAGAAGATATGAATGTTATCAGCACAAGAACACTCCAGAAACCCAGCAGGGATGACGCATGGTCCATCATCCTTTGACGCATCTGACATCATGCCTGGTAACATCAATCAGACTTCAAGTGTGCCAGTGTAGGGGAAGCTGTTTTGAAACTGTAGTTTGCCAAGTTACACACTACTCATACTTAATTAAACTTTTATATTATATATAGCTGAAGAGTTGAGTCCAAGCCTCCGTTACTAATTCTAAAATGTCACTTTAGAACTAGTAACGAAGGAACGTTGAGTCGCTTCATTAAAGCTTATTGTATTATAGTATTATGAGAGAGAGAGATCAACTAAACAAGTGTATTACCTGCATCTGATATAGCATTCATTCTTCAGGTTGATGTCCATAATATTATATCCATTATATAAAAAAAAAAAAAATCAGTTTGAATGCCTGCTGAGGAAAGCAATATCTTTGTCTTTGTCCTTTTAAAAGTTAATAGGATTTCCTACAGCATAAAAACAACTTCCTTGTTCTGACTCACTCATAAATATCACATGGTTCTCAAAGAACAGCAAATTTAAAAGACATAAATATACCTAAAATACCTCAAATTAATTTAATTTAAGTACTACCAAAAAACACATTGATGTCCATGGAAGCGGCAATAATAATCCTTTCAATATGTTTTATTCATATCAGATACACATTGTGGATGCAACTAAAGTTTACTCTATTCTTCTCCCAGTTCACCAGCCACTTACTTTTATGTATTTTGGGAGAAATTGGTTCATTTTTCTGTATGTCAATCAGACAAGTTTGATTCTTTGTAGTGCAAACTAACATAGTGGTATCCATTGTGCACTCACTATCTACTGTTTGCCTGACCTGACGAAGACCTCTTTGGTCGAAACGTTGTCTTTTTATTAAATTCTGAGAGCAGCAATGGCAGTGTGCAGTTCTTTTTTGGTTTATTTTGGAGTTACTTTATGATCGAGCACCTGCCCTGAGTTTAGTTGGGATGTGCGCATTTTTTCTTTTTCTTTTTTTTTTTCATTATAGATCAACTAACATGATCCTTGTAAAGGTATTTAAACAACAAAACACATTCACTTACATATATTTGACAATCGGAAAATATCAGATAGTTTATCAGATAGTTATAGTTAAGAATTTTGTGAATATTTTTAATAAAAAAGAAAAAAATTAAATAGAAGCGATACATCTGTCATGTAGTGTGGTGTGTCACGTGTCAAGCATTATGCGTCGCCATGGAAATAATAAGGTGATAAGTTCTAAAATAACGTCACCTTATCTGCCTTCCGGGGCATTGATTTATGATTTAGAGCAAGAACAGACCATGGAAATGTCTTCTGTCCGATTGTAAGTATTTTAAAGTGCTAATAATTTAGGTCAGATTCGACTTACTCTCCTTACCTGAAACTAATAAAAACAAAAAAAGGTAAAGGTGTTGTGCACTGTAAAACAATACATACATACATACATACACTATATTGCCAAAGTATTGGGACACCCCTCAAAATCATTGAATTCAGGTGTTCCAATTACTTCTATGGCCACAGGTGTTCCAATCACTTCTATGGCCACAGGTGTATAAAATCAAACACCTAGGTATGCAGACTGCTTCTACAAACATTTGTGAAAGAATGGGTCGCTCTCAGGAGCTAAGTGAATTCAAGTGTGGTACCGTGATAGGTTGCCACCTGTGCAATAAGTCCATTCGTGAAATTTCCTGACTACTTAATATTCCACGGTCAACTGTTAGTGGTATCATAACAAAATGGAAGCAATTGCTCAAGAACAGTGTGTAGAGAGCTTCATGGAATGGGCTTCCATGACCGAGTAGCTGCATCTAAGCCTTACATCACCAAGTGCAATGCAAAGCATCGGATGCAGTGGTGTCAAGCACGCCACCATTGGACTCTAGAGCAGTGGAGATGTGTTCCCTGGGGTGACGAATCACGATTCTCTGTCTGGCCATCTGATGGACGAGTCTGGGTTTGGCAGTTGCCAGGAGAACGGTACTTGCCTGACTGCATTGCAGCAAGTCTAACATTTGGTGGAGGGGGGGATTATGGTGTGGGGTTGTTTTTCGGGGGTTGGGCTTGGCCCCTTAGGAACTCTTAATGCTTCAGCATACCAAGACATTTTGGACAATTTCATGCTCCCAAGTTTGTGGGAACAGTTTGGGGATGGCCCCTTCCTGTTCCAACATGACTGTGCACAAAGCAAGGTCCATAAATGGATGAGCGAGTTTGGTGTAGAGGAACTTGACTGGCCTGCACAGAGTCCTGACCTCAACCCGACAGAACACCTTTGGAATGAATTAGAGTGGAGACTGCGAGCCAGGCCATCTCACCAACATCACTGCCTGACCTCACAAATGCGCTTCCAGAAGAATGGTCAAAAATTCCCATAAACAGACTCCTCAACCTTGTGGAAAGACTTCCCAGAAGAGTTGAAGCTGTTATAGCTGCAAAGAGTGGGCCAACTCCATTCTACACTTAGAGAATGGGATGCCATTAAAGCTCATATGCATGTAAAGGCAGGCGTCTCAAAATTTTTGGCAATATAGTGTACATACATGTGTATGTAGTGTAACTAAGATATAAAATGGCAAATGTATTTTTTTAGTTTGCCAAATTGCACTTTAGTTCATTGAATACATAGTTTCTTATTTTTTCAGCGACAGTCGTTGTGATAATGAGATGTTGAGATGAGAAGTAGCTGTGATAATGAGATGTTTAGTGTATATTATCACAAGGTTGTATAAACAAACAGTGACTTCCTTCAACTGTAAGATTAAATCTACTGTAAGGAAGTCATTGTATGTTTATAACCTAGTCATAATATACACTAAAACATCCCACAAACATATATTAATTTATTACAGCACTGTTGTGAATTTAATGTGTTAATTAGATTAATTAATTGCAGAAAAAATAAATAAATAAATAAATAATGCATTTAACGCACTTATCCCGCCCCCAGACGTAGGTCATCTGACAACAGCGTAGGGCAACAGCTCACTGCGTGCTATAGCCTATAGAATGCAGTTAGATTGTCCATAAATTTCAAGATATGAAAGGCGAAAGGCGATCGATTTGAACCCTTTGAAACGTCCGACAACACCGCTAAGATCAGAACGCTCTCTGCTAAATTTAAAAGTGCTTTCGCGCTTTACCAGAGATGGTTACTGTGCTTATCATATCACAACTAGTGAATTCAACCACTTAAAGTTTATTTTAAGTTATACACAATATCTGAGCCAGAGTAGAGTCATGAGAACATTATATTTGAGAGCGTGTGAGTTTTGTGGAGAGATTCGTGCTGTACATTACATTGATGTGCTTTTGCATTAATGTTTTACATTGATGCGCACTCGACATGCATCTTTAAAAATACCATAGAAACTGCCTATAAAAGTGAACTATAAAAATGAAAAGAACATCGCATCTGAAAGCTGCAGTCATTATTTATTGGTTACAATGAATGGAGAATATCTCATATTTTTCAGTGGGTGCTCAGCAGCTATATAGCCTATAGATCATGATAGGCTATAGTTAACAAGTTTGTGAATATTCTGAATAAAAAAGGAAAAAATTTAATAAAAATGATACATCTGTCATACAGCGATATTGTGTCTGCGTGACGCGTCTCACCCTACATTAATAATAAAAGTGCACATATTGTGAACTAATTTAATAAACTTCTTCTAATCTAGCTTTCTTGGTTGCCTTCAGTAACTTAATTTCTCTAAGAAAATAATTCATAAAACATTAGTTGACCATATCTTTACTTTCAATTTCATATTTCCATATTGATAAAATTAAATTAAAAAAAATCAGGATACAGTTTGATTGAATCAAATAAAATATTTCTTTCTGAATCTACTTTTTGTAATGTCTTTTTGATGCTTTACACAGTAATGACTTCAAAATATCTTTTGGGGAAAATTTATCAGGCAAATTTACTGTACGATAAATTTGTGATTAATTTGATTAATCAATCACCGCATCATGTAATTAATTAAACTAAAAAATTTAATAGGATAACACAACATGTCATATGAGCAACAAGTTGCTAAATAGATCAGTTTAAATCTAATGAACCTAAATACATCACAGTAAAGCCTTGTTTACACTGCACGTGTCTGCGGCGCAAGGTGGCAAGGTTTTGTTCCGTCCTCTATGCGGTGTCAACTCACACCAGAAGCATTTCAGAAGCGAAGCGGCTGGATTCCTTGATTTTTTCGTTTTTAATGGCTAAATGGTTATATTTTGTCCGGTTTAATTGTTTATTAATATGCCATACTTTATTTTGCTCTAACCTACAGATGAAGTTAATACACTTAAAAGTCCTGTAATGGACAACAAAAACAAAGAAATTTCAAGTTTTTCAACTTTGAATCTCTTGTCAGTTTCTGGCCTCCTAGTGATGTGAAATATGAGCGGGAGTTTACACAGGGTGAATATTTTCACTTTATTTTGTATTTGAGCTGCGCGTCTTGGACGCGGCATCTGTCAAAAATAGGCGAGGCACCTATCTTTCGCGAAGTGGCATGGCGAGCTGCTACTGGGATGCTTCTAAAATGCAGTGCGGAGCAGCTGGTGTAAACACAAGCATTGACTAGAGTGCAGCCGCTGTAATGCACTGCAGACGAATGCAGTGTAAATGAGGCTTAAACGAGGCTTAACTGTTCATTTCTAGCAGGACACAACTGAAAAATGACTTGGAGGGGGGTTAACTGTAAACTCGGTAGCAGCTCTGAATGATTCACTGCCTTAGTGAGTCTGACTCAAACTGCTAATTCAGAACAGCCTTTTAAGATTCTTCTCTCTCTCTCTCTCTCTCTCTCTCTCTCTCTCTCTCTCTCTCTCTCTCTCTATCTCTCTCCCTTCTTTGGAATAGTGTGCACAGATGAACAGTGCAGAATAAGACCAGAATGTATATTAAGAAAATAAATGGGGTCAATTATGATTAGAATTTGTTGAATTTAAAACCACGTTGCTCCAGGGGAATTGTCGCTATAATAGCTTGAAAGTTGTAGAAACAAATTCACTGGCTTTGGTAACAATTCTGGTTGGTTATACAACACTGTTATGAAACTGTACATTTGTAATTATGCAAATACTAAATTACCACATTTAAAAGCTGATTGTATTAAAATGTACTTGGATGGGGAACATTTCGAATTCATCCAGCATGAACCACCAGCGTGTTTTCTGTGTGTTTTCTTATCACTAGTTGCTGATAGATTAAACTTCTTCCCAACGTCGGCGACGTGTTTGTTTCCTGGCCAGTGGTGGTGACAGTATGTTGATTCAGACTTGAGGTATGACAAAACCCGGGACAGATGCTGAGACAATATGGCTCTCATAATCACTGATCTGTCACAGCAAGACATGCTCTTTGTATAAATAATTGTGTGCGCGTGCTTTGTGCGCCTAATGTTGCCTTTCCCGTTTAGTCCAATATTTCTGACACCAAAGGCGCAGATCCACTTGAATACTGTTTCTGAGTGTGTGTGTTGGCGAAGAGAGATGGAGGGAGTGAGAAAACGAAGACTGCTGACTGCACTGATTTGTATCTGTAGTGAGGAGAGGTCTGGAGAGTGGGAGATATTCAGAGCAGGGTGTTGTTTTGCTGCCTCTTTTGACAGCTAATCCACTGAAAAGTGAATAATGGCAGGACTAGCTGTTTCAGTATTGTTTTAAGAAACACCAATCAGCACTTTTAGTGGAGGCACACCTGAATTCTCACCTCGCTCCTGCAGTTTATCACCTACCCATCAGGCTTAATGCTCCCCAAAGAGTTCAGAGGGTCAGCAGAAGGCTTGTGTATGTGTGCTGTTTTAGCAAATGGTTGAGTGAATTGAAAGACAGCCATAGTTTTAGTATATGCGCTGACTTCTTTGTAAAACTTTTTAGTTTGTGTTTTTAAAGGGGAAATATCAGGGACAGCATAATTTTCTTGGCTTGTTTGAAATATAGTTTGATGTACTGTCTAGAAGGAGTTGATAGAACAACTATGCTGCTGCCTTCACATGCTTGTCGGAAAATCCTGCTTTTCACTCCTGGAGTTCTGAAATTAAGTATGTCACGCTCAAGAATTGTTATCCTCTTTTTCCTGTGTAAATAATGTACTGTCTACCACAGTTAGATACACTACTGTTCAAAGGTTAATGTTTTTTCATGTTTTTAAAAGAGAATCTCTTATGCTAACTAAGGCTGTTTTTATTTGATCAAAAATACCGTAAAATAGTAATATTGTGACATATTATTACAATTTAAAGTAACCGCCTTCTATTTTAATATATTTTAAAAAGTCATTTATTACTGTGACACATGATCCTTCATAAATCAGTCCTCCAGACACATTTCTTATTATCACATTTAATAATAAGAATAAGATTGCACAGTATTCAGGTCAGGTGACAAGGCTTCTAGTCAGAGTATGACGTCTCTGAGGAACAAAAGTGTTTTTTTTTTTTTTCTAAATTTGTGGGTGTTTTCAAACTGGTGGGTGTTTATAAATCATGCAATGGAAATGATCCCCTTCACCCGACCTCACCCCTACACCCTTCCCACACTATGACGTGGGCAAATCAGGTAACCCTCTCAAAAAGTTCAAAAAAATGATTACTTAATCAAAACAACTCAACTGCAGTTTGATTGATATTACTTGGAATGCACAATAAAAAAAAATAAAAATAAAAAAAAAACATGTTTTGTGAGAATTAATAAAAATGGTGTTACTTGTTTTTGCAAATGAACTCTTCATATATATATATATATATATATATCTTCATATATATATATATATATTTATTTATTTATTTATTTATTTTTTCGATTCATCAAAATATCCACCATTAGCAGCTATCTGATCTAAACTGGGTTCTAATTGGTTCATTGTATTCTAAACTTAATTGGCAATCAATTGTTGAAGCTAAGGTGTGCTGACCCAAAAATCTTTTACAAACCATGGCCAAGTTTAAACCAGTAACCAGGCATCACAGCTAGCAAAGGGGCATGTCTGACTTTGACATGTATATATTCCCAATATTATGTAATCAAAATGAAAATTATTATTGCTGGTCTTCAATGATAATGTCAAGTTACTGTAATGCATATGCACCAAAAAAAAAAAAAAAAAAAAAAAAAAAAAAAAAAATATATATATGTTATGTAATATATATGATATTGTCCAAAACCACACTTTGCCAGGGGTGTTTCCAAACTTTTGGAGGGCAGTGTATCGGTCAAAATTTTGCTCAAATAAAAGTCAAAATATCCAACAAAAACCACTTGAATAAAAGTAAAAAAAGTTTTCACGGGTAATTGTACATAAGTGTTTTAAAGTACAAAGTAATCTGTTGAAAGATGAATTAAAGAGACGATTGGGATTTTCTCATTAAAATAACTGATGCAAAACTTTGTACAGCAGTCGGTATAATCAGGCTCTAGAAACACATCATGTAACTAAAATTCTGAAACCTGTTACCTGAAATTACTAAATGTTAAATTCTAATTTTATATTTTATATACACATACATATGTATACACTGATCATATGTAGGTATATATATATATATATATATATATATATATATATATATATATATATATATATATATATATATATATATATATATATATATATATATATATATATATATATATATATATATATATATTTATTATCATTTAAAAGTAGTGGTTTATAGACTGATCACTGGTCATGTCCACACTTGAATAAAGTCTCTTTATCATCTGTAATCAAAATACGTTGCTTATAATAAAAAGGAAGTGTAGAATATAGCCCTTTGATTTCAGAATTTGTCTGCATGTGAGTATGAACATCTGTGGGATGCTGAGTGGTCTGCTCTTTTAATTCATGTGTGTGGTTTTGTCAAAAGAGATGCATGAAAGGAACAAATTCATTCATCAGACTGTTTTCCTGTCATTCCCATTTGCGTGCAGGCCTGTGAGAGAGTTGTTTACAGTATGAACAGCTCGGCATACAAAAAAGCCCTTGGTGTTCTCTTTTTACCTGCCTCTCACCTCTTAGCAACCCTCTTCAGAATTACACAGGTCCTTCTCAATAGCCCCAAACAGCTCAGCATTAAACTCATATCAACTGCATTCAGTCTCTGTTCACGCTCTCTGTGACCAATCTAACCCAGCGTGCACCCAGCACACTTAGCTCGCTTTTACCTTGTGTCTTAATGTCAAGAGTGTTTTTGAATGTTTAGTTTTTATTTGGCTGGTCTGAAGGATATTCTTCAGGCTTATGGTGAGAGTGTGGGAAGAAAACCATGAGTCGATGTATGTGTGCTTTCATTTAGGAGGAACAAAATGTAGCCATGCTTTTAACTTCAATATTTTTTAAGCTACGTGACATTTTGATGTGCGATTTCACTTTTCCAATAACAAGCAGTTTTTTCCCAAACAAAATGCAACCATACTTTAGCTTATCCAGACTTTTGGCTGCAGAACAAGTCACATTAAGACAAGTTGTTAAAAATGTGTACTTCTTTTACAGCAATAACTGAATTATTTTTATTATTAAAAAATATATATATGTATTGATTTAAATGTCTATTTAGCATTATGTGATTAAAAACACTTAATAGTTGTGATATATAAAGCACTGAGCATGTCCGTCTCTGGTTCAGTGCCAGCCTAAAAGCGAAAGCACATTTGAATTTAGCAGTTGATCACACCAGTGTGATTGTATGTGTCAAAGGGTTCAAATCTATCACGTTTCAGGGGTGGAGGGGGGGCAAATTGAAACTGAGGGGGCACAAATGAGACATGAGGGGGCAATACCCCCTTAGGCCCCCTTGTGGCGCCAGTGCCAAACCTGAACATGTGATACTGAAGACTGGAGTAATGGCTTCTGAAAATTCAGCTTTGCCATCACATGAATAAATTATATTTTAAAATATATTAAAAATAGAAAAGAGTTATTTTAATTTACTGCAGCTTTGGTGAGCATAAGAAATGTATATCAAACATATTAAAATTTTACCAAACCTAAATTTTTGAATGGTAGAGTAACTAACAGCTTGCTATGCCTCTGAAACAACTTGACTGTTATCACACATTTCTCAGAAATGTATCATTATGGCAATAAAATGGGTCAAACCTCATGGGGTTCAAACTAGCAATCTTTCAGTTGCCAATCCTGAGCCTTAACTACTACACAACATCACACTTTAGTCCACATTTCTCCAGGATGCAAACAAAAGCCTTCATAATAAGACTTATATTCAATGAATACATAGCTGCAACTGTGCATATGAACTCAGAATCGTTCTCTCTGTTCATCTCATTGCTTATCTCTTTATTTTATTATAAATCTCTTTTTCTTTCTTTTTGTTCTGCCTGGGGCTTTGTGGTTTTTGAATCTAAAGCTTTTCAACTTCTATTGTACTGAACAGCTCATGTGTAAAAAAAAAGGACACTTAAGATAATAATAATTTTCACAGCAACGGCTTTCGTTTCATTTAAACAAAAAAGAAGAGAAATATGAGCGTGAGCGTGCACGCACACACAGGCATACTGCTAACTCTGTCCTTTTACTGCTGCGACCCATGACATTGAAACTTAATAAACAATCAGGAAGCAATCATTCAAATGTGGAACCTTATTCATCAAATCTCTAATAAGCAGACCAAACAGGAAGCATGCATAAATGATTGCCTTGCCCTTTATATCAAAACCAGCTTGCTCCGTAATATTCCATTTAGAAATAATAAGGGAAAACTGCTATGAAGGAAAGATATGCTCGGATGGATCTTCTCAGTTACTGATCCAAAGTCATTTCAAGCTAGTAGGGTTTGAATAAATCAATATACCAATTAACATGAAGTACGAGGAGAAGAATATCTGATGCTGCTCAAATAACACCACTAACTAAGGCTGGAATACACTACACGATTTTTAAAATCTGAACAGATTTTTAAAACACTAGGCATCATACACTTGCCGACTTTGCAAATGGTTACAGAGAAAAGCCGGGCATCATACACTACCAGACTTTAAAATCGTTCGGAACACAAACAGAAACACATGCTTGGTTGCTAGGAGACGCATGACAGACAGGCGAAACAAATGCAAGAGATGAGTAGTGGAAGATGCGAGGCAAATGCTTTTGGAGATAGACAGGGGTGGGTAGACACAGTATGGACAGATTACAACAGGAGTTAGAGGTAAATTGTGTAGCTTTATGAATGTCCTATAATGTAATCAATTATCATAATCAGTCGCTATATACATTTAATGTAATATAATTTATAATTATTCTGGCGTAAATGTATAATAGTGATGAATATTAACATATTTAATAATGGATCTGAATCCGGATTTGCCGCAGAATGTGGTTTGCTAACTCTCAAGACAAAGCTAGCAGTACAGTACTTACCGAAGCAATTTTTCTATCATGGTGGAGCTCCACTTATTCTTCAGTGATTTCTTTATTGCGTTATGAAAAAGAATTTCCGTATTTTTCAACTTGGGAGCGACGTGAGCTGTATTGACCCGACTGTGTGACGAAACTGCCGCAAACAAATATAAAACGGCAGATTCTGCATTTTCTCATTCATGAATGTCATGTGCGATCTCGCGGGCGCGGCTCCATCTAGCGGCTGTAAGCGGTATATTTTAGTGTCTCAACCTTTTACAGTCTAGACTCTATGGTCTCAAAATGATTACCATGATTACTCGTCAGGCGCCAAGCTTGTGATTCGTGCGCTGCATGAGGTAAGTTTTTCCTTATTACCCGATTTTGTACAGTAGTCTAATTTTTTTCTCGATCTTTTTGACTTTGCACCCTTGATTTGCATTGTTTGGGCAGCGTATGACTGTATCGTGTACTGTATTTATATAACAACAACACATATAGTGCACTGATGTGTGTTCTAAAATCGGCTCAAAATATCAAACATGTTTGATATCCTCCGACTGGATGGAATCAAAATCTGAAGCTAAAAAAATCGGAGTCTATGACCATGATATACTACGCAATTTTCCATGGAATCTGTCGGCTCAAATCTGCAGACTGGCTCTGACTTTTGTCAACTAGCGTCAACTGTGCAGACTATAAATCGAGGGAAAAATCATGTAGTGTATTCCAGCCTTAAATGCCTGCTCAAAATCCATGGGAAAATTTCTAAACATATATGATCTATTGAAAACGCCTGATGTTAGCTTGACTTTAAACACAAAGTTGCCTATGTGTCATTCTGACTAAAAGCACTTTCCAGGTCATTTCAAGACTGCATTTGTACACATACATTCAAACAAGCCATCACTCATGATGACCCAGCCTTTTATGCTCAAGCACACATTCAACACACACAGTTTGATGCAGAAGGAAAACCAATGAATTTCCTGTATCTGCTTATGATGCACCAACTTTCAAAACAGCCTTTCAACCTCATACACACAGAGCAAGAGATCAGATGCATTCCAAAAAAGAGAAAAAGAATAAGGAAAAGACTGATGGAGAGGAACAAAGAGAGAGGGCTGTGTGACAACCTCTGTGCATTTCCTCTGAAAGAGGGCAAATACATTACTTGGCTTCACTCAAAGTTCAAAGATGTAAAGTTCTTTGACCCACTTTCTTTCACTTTCACTCTACACAAATTCTCTAGTCGCTTACCTCAAAGACCAAACTCACAAATACATATGAACTGACCAGTGTTGGGAAGTAGCTACAGTCTACTTTACTTACATCTGATCACTACAGTCACACATTGTCCGATGTGTTGAATGTTTGGTGATCACGTTAGCTTACTCATGCATAAATAACTTCTATAGTCTGATGGGTATGGCACCCAAAATTGGAAACACTTTGAGAGTTTCAAAGTCGTTTCTGATTGATTGAATTCTCCAGGATTTCAGGGAGATGTGTTACAGTCTTTAACGACCTGGAAACAAAGCCATCGTGATGCCAAACCCCCTTATGGAAGAAGATACTTGTTGTGTTTACAACTGTGACAGTTTCCGTTTATCAGGATCAACTAAATGCTGGATTTTCAAAAACATGTAAAGTTGACAGCACCATTGTTGTGCCATTGTTCTAGTTAACCTGCAAAACGTTTTTGAATGAATAGGTTGTTTGCACATGACGTGACAGCAGCAGCACGAATGAGTCTGGAGGGCAGGGAGTGATGTTTCTATATAGGAATCCTATCAAAAACTCAAAATTCGCATGTTTTGCGTCGTTTATGGTTGCTCAAATCGATAAAATCGAGAACCTAGAAGGTGTTTGTATCGTTTACATAACTTATACTGTTTTTTGTAACTTATTTTGTTTTTTAACTTTAAAAGTTGTTGCCTTTTATAGCGGTTTGCGTCTGCTGATACTTGAAATGAATATGGATACCTGCTTACCTTTTTGACTTGGTTAAATATTCACATTCTTCATGCTATTGTTTGCAGGGAGGAGAAGATATTTTATCCTATTTAATTATAATTTGGTATTTTTACTTCAGTTTTGTAGTATTCCATTCACACTGTTGATCTGGTTACCATGAGAACAGTGTCACACACTGCTGCTTCAGCCATCGTATGGTAGAACATGTCCAAATAAAATGAATGTGTTCAACAAGCTGACAGAAGTCGATCCATTTATTTGTTGGAAGCGTGTAAATGTAACTAGTTTTAATGTTGTCTTTGTAAATATTCACTTTCCTATATGACCACGGAGGAGAATCTGAGGGTCACGTTCAGGACACAGACACGCTGTATTTTTGTATTTATTTCAACAAATGACAACCAAAATCAAACCCATAGAAGCTTGTGAACAGTTCTGAA
This sequence comes from Chanodichthys erythropterus, assembly GCF_024489055.1. Lineage (NCBI taxonomy): Eukaryota > Metazoa > Chordata > Actinopteri > Cypriniformes > Xenocyprididae > Chanodichthys > Chanodichthys erythropterus. The sequence continues at coordinate 14,685,867 of NC_090232.1, forward strand.
GTGGCTGTGTGCAAGCTATAATCATTCACAAGACGAGTGATCATATTCTAAAACAATGTTAATTATTACACAAAAACCATACAAAACTCAGCAAAGTATGTGATTATTTTGAGTGAAAGGCAGTGGGTTTATTTAAATCAAAATACTGCTCTAACTTCACTAGTAGAAAGGCAGCGCGATATAAACAAACCCAGAACAGAACTGAACACGGCATGACGGTAGCTTCACATTCTCTATATCTATCTCCTCGATGGCAGGAAAGTCTTTTAATTCAGCGGAAAAGTCGCTCCTCTTCATAACATAAGGATTGCGTCCAACATATGTTGTGATTTTCTGTTTCTAAACCAGCAAAGAAAGGACTTTGGACCATCTCTTCCATTCTAATTTTCACTGTTTGCCCTCCACCTGAATCACGTGATTGCAAACAACCTATTGCATGCTGGTCTGTGGGGACAGCGGTCCAAAGAAAGAAGCTGTGATTGGTTGCTTCACATGTCGGTCAGATGTCCTCTTGGGCAGTCCTTGGCCAATGGAAGCTGCTGGAGTCCAGACTTTCTGCCGACAGTCTGAAAGTCTTGCTACGCGAGACTAGGGCTGTGTCTGAAAACTTAGGCAGCTGACTTGTTGCCTCGCTGCCTTATCAGGCAATGACTTTATAGGCAGCTTTTATGCACAAAGGTACCTCACGACTTCTGAGGAAGCGTAACAGTTTAATGATCTACATCAAAATAGAGTGAGCTTTGGTGATAACCAAGCAAATATTTAATTAGTACAATAGTAATTTCTCACTAGAAATGACATCAGAAGTGGAAAACATTAGCCAAAAACATACATTTACATACAAACTGACCACAAACCACAACTTTCAAACACATCTTTATGTTTTATCCCTGTCACAGAATGGAAAGCACAGGATTGTGGGATATCAAAGGCAGAGAGGGATATATCTATGCTGCCTTCAAAAATCAATCAGATGAAGGTATCTCAGGGAAAAGAAGTGAAGCAACACTGGATTGGGATGTGCATTAATGGCTGCCTACCTTGGAATGCGTCCTCTGTAGGCAGCATTTTTAAACTTTCAGATGCAGCTCAACTCCTACTGGTTTACACAGATCTTTTTCTTCACTTGTTTTTGGATTCAAAGGTTCTGTAACAGTGCCCCCTACCGTATAACAGTGAAAACATGGACTGACGGAAAAACCTTTCAATCGCGGGAAAGCGTTGTGTCATAAATGTCAGAAAATCTCATTGTTAATTTAAGTTAAAATTAAGTTAATAATAATTAATATTAAAAAATAGATTGGACCAATGATGATTCTGAAAGAAAACATACCCGTAAAACATACATCTACAAAATTAAATCAAAGTTAAAAAGGAACACTTACCTTATGTTCTTACTCCATCAAAGCAATGAAAGCATGCCCTTGAAAAAAGAGTGCAATTTCCCAGCGTATTTATTTCTAAGGTTCAAGGTTCTAATTACTTCATTTGAAATGTGACCAAAATGAAAGCAACAGCAGTTACATATAAATGTATTTTAATTGTTTGATCAAAATTATTGCTACAGGGACAATTTAGTTGTTGCTGGTTATTAGGGATGTATCTCTAGCGTCCCTACTAAATTCTATGCCCTTGACCCAGCCTCCTAAATGACCAAACAAAACACAGCAAAAGCATAGCAAAGCAAAGAAAAACAAAATGTGCTTGGTCACACTGCATGTTAATAAGGCGGACTTATTTATTCCTATATACATGAAATGAGCTGCAATGAGGACTAGACTTGTTTTAAGTCTGGCTAATTAAGACTAGGTAATAAATAAGTTCAAGTAGCAAAGCTACTAACCTAACTACATATTTCAGTAGCATAACTATTTTCAAAACAGAGAAACTACAATTGTAGTATTTATTTATTTTTATTTTTTTTCCAACAAGTAGCAGTTTACATAAGTGAATAAGTTTGTTTGCTTGGTTTATATATATATATATATATATATATATATATATATATATATATATATATATATATATATATATATATATATATATATATATATATATATATATATAAATGATTCTCTGATCAAATAAATAATTCATGTATTAAATATGTAAATTCACTAATTCAGTCACTGCATCTTTTCTAAGCTACATATTTAGTTAAATTCAGATTTTCATCACTATGCTTTCAAGTTATATAAATTTATGTTTTTGAAGGTTTTGTAAATTATGTTAAATTAATGGTCCCTAAATTAGATCATGTTTTGTGCCAGATACATACAGCTCTGATTACATAAAGAAATAGAAGCAGCAGTTCAAAAATACCTTTCCTCTGAAAATACCATCAAAGCTTCATAAATGTTTGTTTGTAACTTTTATTTTACTGTTTTTTAGAAGACGTTTGACTGTAATTTAAAAAAAAAAAAAAAGGACAGTTCTCCATCCTTCCAAACCTCTATGACTTTCTTCGTTCGGTACACTTTAAAAGATATTTTGAAGAACACTTTCAACAGTTCAAATAAAGGAAAGAAAAAACAAAACAAAACAAAAAACACATTATTGTACACAAATGTGTGTGGCTACTTCCTTAGTTCACAACAGATACACACACAGACAGAATTATGACTTGTGTGACATTTATCACTGTGAGGGATTTGACTAATATCAGTGGAATATTCAGCTTCATGGGATAACGGGAAGGATATTCATCTGCACAATTGGATTTAGTAACAGCAGAATCCGCCAACCCTAGAGACTTGCTAACGGCTCCTGTGAAATTACCCATGTGCCTTTTTTCCCTTCCCCCAAGCCTGATGTTTGTTCACTCACTCTCTCCATCTCTGCCTCCGTCACCCCCCTTGCTGTTTTGGGCCAGCTTAGTGGAGATTTGATAGTTGGGGGCCATTTATGAAAACAGTAGGGGTGGATTGACTTGACTTGACCAAGCTGATTTGCATACATATATATCCAGTCCAAGCAGTGGCCCCTCAGGGGATTGAGGGATATTACAGCTGGAATAGCTGGTGACCAGGCAGGTAAATTGAGTTGGAAAATACACATTTTGCAGAAATTGGTGAAAATGGATAGATATGTAACTTGTGATTGGTTTATCAAGCTCTCGTTGCCGTAGCAACGGATAGTGAGTATTACAGTACAGTATGTCAAAGTGTTTGCCCCTCATATATGGTCATTCCATATGATTTTCATGTTGCACTTGGTGGTGGTTTCGGTATAGCTGGAGATTTGGAGTTAGTAAAATTATTAGGTAAGTTGGTAATCACATGAGGGAATGTACAGTTTGCTAACGCTTATATAACTGTACAGCAAAATACAATATGTAAGTGCTCTGATGACACTATAAAGATATTTATCAGTTATAGTGTAAGATAGTGTACGCTAAAAAGCCTTTGTGCGTTCTTTCACTAGTTCCCATGTTTAAATAATGTGGAGTGAAGATGTCATTTTTTTTATTATTATATTAAGACAGTGAATATATGACAGGAAAACAAGGATAGTGAAAGTTAATGGAATGGGAACACAACACAGGCCAGACTCGAACATGCATCTCCCACATGAGCATGTGTTCAATGTGTATGAGCCTGCACTATTAGGCCACATGGATGGATGGATGGATGGATGGATGGATGGATGGATGGATGGATGGATGGATGGATGGATGGATGGATGGATGGATGAATGGATGGTACGCCTCTTGTTCTGTATGGGACAGAACAGAGACCCTAGTTTCAGGAAACCACTAAGACAATAAAAAAGTTGTTATGGTTACAAAAATATATTTTTACTTGCAACTTTGCCACATAATTTGAGAGTTTGTGATTTCTATAGGCCAGAGATTATTGCTTTGAAGGTTTTTGTGGAGTATACATTCAAATCGTGCCCCTTTTCTATAGCTGGGTCAATGACATGATGCTCATTTTGTCTTGCCTGATTCTATTGTGATAAACATGTTTTTCATTTCTGCATTAAAATTAGTTTTGACATTTCGGGCCTGTAAGTGATTTACTGGTATTAATATATGAAAAACCTCTCTACCATATTAAATTCCTGAAGTCTGACCAACACACGTTGATATATGTGATTACAGGGACTCTCCACTGGTGAAATGGTTTTTATACTGTATAAAAACCCCCTACACTAACCCTACCCCTAAACCTACCCATCACAGAAAACTGTCTGCATTTTTTTGAATTTCTGGAGAAAAAAAAAGAAAAAAAAATGTTTAGTATGTTTTTTAAGTCATTTGGTTTATGAGGACACAGCAAGTTTCCTCGTAAACCATTTTTACGTTGTAATACCCATGTCATTATACACATTTGTGTCCTCAAACCACATATGCCACACATGCACACGCACACACACACACACACACACACACACCTACACACACACACACACAAAACAGGAAATTATGTCATTGGGAGGACCCCTGCAGATTCTCATGTATTTTAAAATATCATAATTTTACCTCTTCCATTACAGTTTGTGAAAATTCCTGTGGTCACACAAAAATAATTTTAATAATTAAATTTAATAATAATTCATGATGCTTGTTAATAATACACACTTTTTTATTTATTTATTTATTTATTTTTTATAATTATTATTATAATTTATCTATTGTGTTACTTTTTACACAATTTCTAGGAGTCATATAAACCTTTCTTAAAAAATAGTCAAAATGTTATTTATATAATGAAACTAACCTACAAAGAGTGAGTTTCTAAGAATTTGGCACATAGGTTATAAACTATATTTTAAACTAGATCATTATTATTATTGTTATTATTATTATTATTATGGACACATCACAGCACCAGCTCTGAATTTTTAGAGTTCCATGCAGTCATGATAACAAGGAATAATAGAAGAATATATGTGTATATGTGAATATACAGTATGCCTATATATGCCTATATGTGGTCATTCAGTCCAACTCTGGTGGCTCATGTAGTGATGAAACAAAAGGTTTGATATCTGCCATTGTAGTTGGGGAAAGATCCACCTGGGAGGCACTATACAGGTTAAACAACTCAAGGTTTGCCAAGATAAAGTCCAAATTTATAGGTCTGTGCATGGAACAGTCCCTTTGGCAGTCACACAGCAAAGTAGGGTTCACACAGCTGCACATTAGGGTTGAGCCAACAGACAATGATGTGTATCGAAATAGTCAGAGATATCGCTGATGGCAGAGATGATCTATTCACAATTAAGTACTTGTTATAAAAGAGATACATCATTCATATAAAGTTGTTGTTTGAGCCAAGACAAAAAAAAAGGCATTGTTGTTCATCTGCATTTTGTTTTGTTTACATAGCACATAAATAACACTAATAACATATAACAAATTATTATTATTAATATTATCACTAAAATTATATAGTAACAGTCTGTAGGTCCGAACACTGCACATTAATCAGTCATCAATGAAAATCAAAAGCAGATTCAAACACAGACTTAAAAACTTGTTTACCAAGAAATATTGATTCTTACTTTTTTCCCACTATTAATGTATGGGCTACAAGAGAAAAATTGAGCTAATAAATTAGATAGTTGATATAGCCTACTGTTATCAGCATATAGGTAGATTCAGCTCTCGTTGTCTCTGAGAGAATTAATGTGCCGTTAATGCAGTGACAGATACCAAAAGCTCGGCCAGTTTTTGCTTTCATTTTAGTGAATAATTGATTGTGGTTTGAGACTCCTTCACCAGCATAACTCTCGTGCAAAGTTTGCAAATTGCCTGTGTGAGATCCACAGGCTTGACTTTTGAGTGAAATATTCCTACGCAACTTCTGTAGGAATTTCCCATGACATTAAAACTAAGTAAATAATTAAAGAAATAAGTAAATAATCAAGTAAATAAATAAGTAAATTAATGATCAGATAAGTAAACGATTGAACCCCCCACCCCGTGCGATAATATCATGTATCAGCGATCTCACAGGCTGACGATAGGAAGACATGACTAAGGAGCATTTCACTTAACACTACTCCCCAAAAGGGCCTACGACCACACATGAGCACATACGCCAAAAAGAGGTTTCATGAGCCTGCCATGTGTTACAATAGCAGAGACTCAAACACATGCTAACTCTACAAAGAGGTATTGTAGTTCTATTGTAGTGCTTACACAGTCACTTCCTAAATCGTACAGACACACACAAAGCCACAAAGTCCTCTAATTTCTTCTTGCTGTCTCGGCAGACAAACCACAGAGTGTTCATTTTTGAGTAGGTTCACAACTCCGCTGATCCAGGCAGTCCATGCTTTGTAATTCTGTATAGCCAGCATGTGTGGCAGATGCTGTTAAACAAGGACAAATCAGCTGGGTAAATAAAGTTCTGTGACCTGATGCTTGCTAGCTAGTACACTGGACCATCTGAGTAAGGTCATTCACACAAATAGAAAAAAGGAGACAAAGTATTCGAGCCAATGAGAGAATACAACAAATGTACACCAAGTTGTTGAGAATCAGATATGACTAGATTTTTACACTTTCTCAAGAAAATATGAGTGGTGCTTGTCTACGCTAAATTTACAAACATATAATTAAAATCTAAATTTGCATCCGTTAAAGGGGGGGTTACATGTTTTTTTTCTAGGCTTGATTGTGTTTTGGGGGCACAGTTTAACATGTCTTAATGCTTCGTTTTTTTTTTTTTAAATGCTGTATTTTTCATATATTTTATCTTAATTCTACACCTCTGTTTCCACTGTCATATGAACGGCTCGTTTGACTTCCTGCTTCTATGAAGCCACTCCCTCCGACATACGCAATGTGCTCAGATTGGTCAGCAGGTTGGTTACTGGCCCAGTCTGTCGTGATCCGCTGAAGCATCTGGAAACGCCACGCCCCTTACCATTCGTAGTTACGCGCTTAGGTGGAAAGTAAATAATAGCGCCTACATTGCTGTATCAAATTGAGCCGAATCAGACCCAGATGAAGAGGAAAAAGTAGAACCTCTGCAATCGCGGCTTTTGAAGGATGTTTATGAATGGTATTTCATTTAGTATTTGTGTCAAAGTGTTTACATATGCTGTCACTGCTGTTTGTTAGCTTTCAATATACAGTTTTATCCTGATTAAAGCTTTCCTGTAGTAAATACATGCCTGAGTAGTCGCATTTTTGTAAAGGTAGCGTTTAATTTATAGCATGAACAACTGTTTGTCTATGAACATAGAAGTTTGTTAGTGTTTGTTGCACTAGAATTTAGCTAACTGGCTAGCAAAAACGAGTTGCTCTTTGTATATGTCCTAGATGCATTAAAAACAGCAACAGAACTATAACATTACGTTTAAAAGACAAACAATAAAACGTACTTACAGTTTGGGGCTGATAAACAGCAGCTTCTGCTTTTAAAGTGGGAACTGCTTCATCTTTCAGTAAAAGTCTTTGTGTGAATCCAGCATTGAACTCGTGTAGATTCTGGAATCTGTCTTCAGCACCGCATCCAGTGTAGAAAATATCACAGATTATAATGGGTTCTATATCTTTTGATGCGTCGCGTCGCACAGCTCGCGTTCGGTGTAAACAACTCTTCCGCTTTCATTATGCTGCGCCACATGGCCTCGCCCACTTTGTTGCGTGTTCCCGGGGGCAGTGTTTATGTTAATAGCAAGGGTTTATGATGTCACCAACCCGGGAAGAAGCTCGTTGTAGTCCAAACCACCCGTTTTTGTAGGCAATAAAATGCCATAACTTTAAAAGACAATATCTCCGTGTGCATTGAACTTTCAGCGCTGTAACTTTGCAGATACTGTTTATGCTCAAGCAGCAACATTACACACTAACTAAAGTTAAAAAAGTGAAATCGCATGCAACCCCCCCTTTAATATTATTTAAAGGATTAGTTCACTTTCAAATGAAAAGTAGCACAAGCTTTACTCACCCTCAAGCCATCCTAGGTGTATATGACTTTCTTGTTTATGACGAACACAATCAGAGATATTTTAATAAATATCCTTACACATCCAAGAAGAAAGTGCTTCCATCCACATCCATCCATCATGGTTATGGTGGGTTAATAAAGGCCGTCTGAAGCGAAGCTATGCATTTGTGTAAAAAAAAAAAAAATAAAAAATAATATATCCATATTTAACAAGTTATGAAGTAAAATATCTAGCTTCCGCTAGACCGCCTTCCGTATTTAACAAAGAAATTGTAAAACTCTTGCAGTTCAAAAAGCTTATGCTACGTCCTACGCCTTCCATATTCAACTTACGGAAAAAGCTTAACTGACGCGACGCCAGTTTACACTTTCTAACTTGAATATGGAAGGCGGTCTGGCAGAAGCTAGATATTTTACTTCATGGTTTTTTTTTTTTTTTTTTTTTTTTTTTTACACAAACGCATCACTCCAGAAGGCCTTTATTAACTCTCCAGAGCCATATGGAGTACACATTTATGATGGATGGATGTAAATGGTAGGGCTGTGATGGCAGGCATGACAACCGCGCCACCGCGGTCTTGGAGTGTCACTGGCAGCAGTGTGACGTATATATATATATATATATATATATATATATATATATATAGCCTACATAATCTCAAAGGTCACATTAACCGAAACTTTTCTGTCATTTACGGAATGTTTTTTTAGCAGTGACAGAAAAAATCTGCAGCCCATCCATCATTTTGACAGATTACTGAGGCTGATGTTGTAATTCCCACCCCTGTCCAGTTGGCGGTGAGCGTGCTCCAGTGTGACAGCAGAAAGTGAGTTCAGTCTCCAGAATAAAATGAAAAGGATACACACAGGTGAGCACCCAGTTTAAGTTATAATACTTATAGTTACTTACATAATAAAGTTTCCAATCCAGTTTGTTTTGTTTAAAATGGTTCCTTTTGTTATTTTTCTTGCCAACTATAAGTTTATGGTCAACGACTGGCTTTTTTGAAGTTTAATGTTACGTGACATTGTTTGCAACACTGAATGAACTGACGTGATACAGATTTCGGTAAGCTACTGTATCTTTAAACATATTTTTTGATTTTCATTCATGTTTATTTTGTTCTGTACAGTAGTAAAGGGGAAAGGTTGATCGCATTCACTCACAATCCTCGACAAGTTTTCAAGATGAAAAGTGACACAGTCTTTGATCAACTTTCTTTTCATAATATAAATAAAATGCATAGCCTATGCCTATTTGCTTGTAAGTTTGTGAATAAAAATGAAAATGTGGACGAAATCAGAAGCTATTAAATGTATTTAAAATATAAAAATTAAAATGACAGGTAATAATTGATTATGACAATCTTGTCCATCAAAATGCTGGCAAAACGCAAGTCTAACGCAACCTATGATATATATATATATATATATATATATATATATATATATATATATATATATATATATATATATATATATATATATATATATATATATATATGAAGAGTTTATTTGCAAAAACAGATAACTCCATTTTTATGAATTCTCACAAATCATGTTTTTTTTATTGTGCATTTCAAGTAATAACAATCAAACTGCAGTTGGGCTGTTTTGATTAAGAAATGATAACTCTAAAAAATACAGGTAAATTAAAAAAATAAAATTCATTGAAAGTATGTTTTATATATATATTAAAAGTTTGTTTTTTAGCAAAAGCAGATAACTCCAACAGTCGTTTTTTTGGCAAAAGCAGATAACTCCACATTTCATGTTTCATAGTTAAACAAAACCCAAGTAATTGCATTTAAAACACTCTCAAACACACATGTGCACACAAACGCACACACACACCCACCCACCCACGCGCGCGCACACACACACACACACACACACACACACACACACACACACACACAAACAAACAGATCGGCACACACACACACGCTCTCTCTCTCTCAAACACACACACATACACACACACACATACACACACACACACACACACACACACACAGATCGGCACACAAGTACACACACATGCACTCATCCACACACGCACGTGCGCGCGCACACACAAACACACAAGCAAAAGGACAACCAATTTTTCAGCATGTAAGTCGTGTATGGTGTACAAGGACTTACAGGAGTCGAAATCATAAATCCTCGATCACTTTTAGTGAGCTTTGATAAAACTTTCCTCAGCTAGCGCGTCTTTTTGAAGTGACTAGAAGCCTTGTCACCTGACCTGAATACTGCGCGCTGATTCGCTAAAACGGACTTATTGGTTTCTGTCTGTACACAAACAAGGGCGCTTGTCGGCTTCTGCTGTAAAACGTGAACTTGCGATGCCTGAAAGTGGGCAAAACCGGCTCTTCTGACAAAATGGATTTAGGGTACAGAACGTGCTATATATGGAGAATAATGCACAGCACTTAGTTCATTTTTTTTAAAAATGGCGTTTATCGGTTTTTGCAAATGAACTCTTCATATATATATATATATATATATATATATATATATATATATATATATATATATATATATATATATATATATATATATATATAAAACCAACCCGGGCACCACCACCGCAACACCAATGGTTGTTGGCAATTTTTCCACAACGGTAGTAAAAAATTGCCACCGTCACAGCCTTAGTAGATGGAAGCACTTTCTTCAGCTCATACTCGTGACCCCTGTTCTCTGCCATTATAAAGCTCAGATGCCTCAGGATATGTGTTATATATATATCAGATTGTGTTCATCAAAAAGAATAAAGTCATATACACGTAGGATGGCTTGAGGGTGAGTAAAGTTTGGGCTAATTTTTATTTGAAAGTGAACTAATCCTTTAATGAACCTGAGCTAGCATGAACTAACAATGAACAGTTGTATTTTTACTAATGTTAACAGAGACTAATAAATACTGCAACAAATGTATTGTTCACTGTTAGTTAATATATTAACTAATGTTAAGTAATGGGACCTTATTGTAAAATGTTATCTTTTTTATTTAAATACAACCAGTTTATTTAGATGTTACCCTATGAATCACACTGACACACACACACACACACACACACACACACACACAAATCTTCCTACAGTACCTATATGCAGTTACTAGGGTGTTCTAGGTATAAAATTGTCAAAATAGCCCACTCCAAAGTCTCAATGATATTCAGGTCCCTAGATAAGGCTTACACCCTTCCTTCAATGCAGGACTATGGGGGTAATAGCACATCTCTCTTCCAAAAGGAGCCCAATTTATGGTATAATTCATGTCTGTAGCAAAGGACGAGTTATGCACTAATGTTTAATACTTACTGTAGGGGTTGGTCGTAAGTAAAAGCAATAGTAAGTGTTGCTTGCATTAGCGTTAAAAGAACATATGAGAGCGGAACATAATAAAACACAGAGAAATGCTCACCACGGTGAAGTTCATAACTTTTAAGATCCAGATGGTCAAGGCTAGGTTGACGATCATGGTGACGAGGAGGAGGAGGATGAAGAAATAGAGACAGCGCTTTCGCCAGCCATAAATCCCCACCGGGTACACGGTAGCACATCCCGGCCTTTGGAGGGGGTTTGGCTGAGATGCCAGGATGTACTGCTCCTGAGTCATCTGGTGAGAAAGAACAGAAAGAGAAATTTGTTTCAGGTTTCTTAAGCCAGAAAAAAAAACAACAACAAAAAAACAGCAACAACTTCAAATGCACGTTAAACAAAAACTCTTTAAATGTTGAATAAATCCACTGTTTAATTGACCTTTTTCTTTGATCCAATTAATTTCTCTGCTTTTTATCTTCTTTTTGTGTAAGAGAATTGTCAATGCTTTTCCATGCATTATTAATTAAGCACTGTTTAACCAATTGAAAGTGAAACAACTTAGGAAAAAAATGGTCCTGGTATAGGAATGTGAAAAGTGAGATAAATAAATAATAGGCTAATAATAATAATAATAATAATAATAATTATAATAAACGATTACAGATGATGGAAACAAAAGAATATTTTATTTCAATAGTCCACTTTAGACTATAATGCAGTAAAAATAAATAAATAAATAAATCCTGGGTTATTTTTCTAACTCAAATGCTGGGTTCATCCTGTTGGGTCATTTTATTGCATTATTTGTAATTTTTTACCCAGTTGCTGGGTAGTTTTTCTGTAACTCAACTTCTGGGTCATTTTTTACTGTCAATACAAATTATGAACCCCCTCTGCTCATACCTACCTAGAGCTGGGTCAGTGTAACCCAATGTTGGGTGGGTAGTCTGTTCCAAAACGGATACATTTGTCAACAGTCATTTTGTGTTCTGTTCTGAGAGAAAACTTCCTGAGGGGAAACGTCCTGATGAAATTAAGGTTTGTATTACATTGTATTCCTATCAAATTATTACTACACAAATAGGAAAACGTCTGTAGTCACACATTTTACCTTATTTTGTTCACATGTACATCACAGTTAGCGTCTGTTGGATTCTAGTCTCTTACAAACGCAGCATACACCGGAACTACACTCAAAGTGAATGATACACCGGCGCCACTGCGCGTCATCGCTGTGTGTAACCAAAGACTGTAACAAAGCTGCCATCACGTGCACTCCACTAACTACACTAGTCTTGTTCGAGATGAATCGGCGCTGCGCAGAACGATCGCGTTTGGAGAGCATTCTATTTCTGAATCTCTCTCTCGGTACTTTCATGGAACGCTATTGATCTAGTGCACTAGCATCGCAGGTTGGTTGAAATTTAAATGTCTGACAGACAAGATGGCACAAGGTAAAGCTGTATTTTATGTTAATTTTCCAACACAAATATATGTCATTAAATAAACTGGAACAGATACCAGTTTTCTTCCCACCGATTCCCATTGGCTGCTCTTGCTGCTCCTGTCACGTCTTTACTAAATGTTTGAGCATTTTATGATTGTAACAGATGGACTTGCTATTGAATAAAAATAGCGCTGGGTTGCCAAACAACCCAGAAATTGCTGTTTTAGAGTGTGTATGTAGGCCTAACTTTGCAACTACATGTCAACTACCAGCCATTAGTTAGTCAGTGGCGGCTGGCGCTAAAAATGTTTTTTTTTTTTTTTAATTCTAACCAAACTAGAAATACAGGACTGAATGTAACTGTTAAATATCCATTTAACATGTGATATAATATTGTATCTATACTGCTTAGCTAATTGGAAAATTCAGCATTTAAAGCATGCCATAATGTAAGGGCGATATGGCCAAAATCATATCTCTGTATTTTGGGGCTGAATGGCCATGTATAATCTCAGTATTTTGTACATTTTGTACATTGTACATATTTTAGCAAAATGTATATTTTTGTCAGAATTATTGCACTCCTATTCAATTGAGCTCCGTCTGATTGGCGTGCATGGGCGCGGCGACACTTGTTCACAGAAGTTTGTGTTTGTATAAGGCCTGTCCACTCCTGAAAGCAAAATGGAAATATTTTCTTGACTTTCTAACATTTACAGATGGAGAATATGCCTGTGATATGTAAGTTATCCACTAAGGAAATGATTGGATATCACTTCAGCTTAAAGATTGTTTGTTCCCACCAATCGTTGCACAAGTTAAGGTTACGTATGATTACGAAAGCACGTTAGTGCTAGCCCTCCCGGAACCCTTAGAGATTGCATTGCAGTGCCTGCAGTGAAAAAAAAAAAAAGGTCTTTGAGAACAGATTGAAATCGCCTAAAAAGTGGAGGTACTCCACAGAATGAGACTTGACTCAGATTAGACTAGCCTATATTGGGGCAGAACAAACAGTCTAGAGCAGTGACAACTAGCGAAACACTGTGGTTGAAAAAATCCTTCCCTTTCGCACTTTGGTGGTGCGTCGCCCTATCACCCTAATGAAGAAACCGTCCCTGGTATTAGTGGACTGCTTAATATCTGCTAACAGTTTATTTTGAAGGTCCCCAAACAGACATTTTACTGACTATAAGTACTTTGCGACTACATGTCAACTTATTCTACTAAACTAAACAGTCTACTACTACAGTCTACTAATAATCTAATGAGAGTTAGTTGACATAGTTGCAAAGTTGATTAACCGATATCAACATGCTAATGGAAAACTCCTTTTAAATAATTGTGTGTAGAGTCTGCAGTTGCTAATTATGTAAAATGTTGTAAACAAATTGTTCACTTATAAGGCTATATTATGATTAGAATGATGGCTTAGAAGACTGCTGCCTATACAGTAGGCAACAATGCAGCTCGGACAAAAAGCTAGAGAGTGAGAAGTTGTACTGGATAGGGAAATATATTCCACAAGCTTCATCTGTCAGTCACATCTTCCTTTTGCTTTTAATTCACAGTCTCTCAGCATGCATCGGCTGAACTAAAGACCTCAAGTGCATCCTCTCTGAAAACTCCCCAACCTCTCCGTAACCTCAAAACTCCCTATAGCCAACTCTCCAGCTCCACAAATGTCTTCTCAATCTCCCTCAAAAAACTCTTCAACAACTCTCAAATCTCCTCCACACTATTCACTCATAAAAATAAAATGTTTCAATTAAAGTAAAAAGGGTTTTGAAGTCCTGTCAAAAAAAGAACCTTTTTTTTTTTTTTTTCAATTCAACAAAGGACTTTATTTTCTAGTTCTTTAGAAAACCGGTGCTGTAGAGTTAATTTTTCTATGTTAAAATACTCTCTCCTATCTCAGTTGTGCAGAGACAACTATTGTATGTGCACACCATTCGAAGGTTGACTTCCAGAAGAATGGAACACTGTCACTCCTTCAAAACATTGTTCTGTTTGTTCGAGCATGTCCAACTCCTTTGGCACTACCAATGAGTGAAGATGATGTTTGGGGATGTTATTACCTGTTTGATCGAGCAAATTGAAGACTTGGGAAGTTGAAATTTGGTAGCACTTTCCCTGTCGAAAAAAAAAAAAAAAAAAAAGTCGGTCTTATGCTCGTTTGACTGGTCTTCCCACTTTACTGGTGTTTAGCTGAGTAGCCAGCTGGTCTCAGAGTCTGACCTGCTATAAAAAGTACTCAAAACCCCTCTGAAACCAGCCAAAGTAACTCCAAAGAATCAACTCAAGCTGCAAAAAAACACTGAATAAGTAGAGTTTACTAGACTATTCTAAAATTGCCCAAAAAAAAAAAAAAATGCAATTTAAAAACTGTTGGTTTGCTGCTCCTGTTTGTGGAGCTGTTCAATTTAGCCAAAACAAATGTGATATGACTATAAAGTAAGACTAATAATAGTACCAATACTACTACTACTACTACTACTAATAATAATAATAATAATAATTAATGAATACATATTTCTTCATTTTCAAATGATAAAGCACCAAGCTTTAATTTAGGTGGATAACTGCAGGTTGAACTGCTGACAAAAGCTGGTTTTATAAGCGTTTCTCATTATACATTTGGGAAGATGGTTGTCGCACGTTACATTCCCAAATGCAAGTTATAAGCAATCCATGCAGAGATGATTTCTTGTGGAGCAGCATTTACCACAAACAGAGAGGCTCTGAGATCCTGAAAATTCATATTTAACGGAGCAAAATGCAGCACTTAACTCAAAAACACACAGTGCATAATATTTATTTGATTAAATCGCAGCCTTTGTGATTTGATAATCGCACTAAACCATATGGCAGTTACCGTTTTACTTTGATTAATCGTGCAGCCCTAGAGTGTCCCTCAACCTCATCTGAAGCTCCTCTTCAAGCTCTTCAGCACTGATAAACATCTAAACCTGCCTGAGCAATAGACCTCACTCTTTCACAATGGTATACATGACCTTTCCTGCTCCAATTGTAGTGAAGAGCGAGTATGTGCACATTTTCTACATATTTGTGGCTTGCAAATCGAAGAAAGTGGATTTTAGTTTGTGTGGAGGAGTGTAGTTAATAGTCAGTTTCCACCAGTTTGAACACATGGGTGAAAGAGATCATTCTTTTTCTCTAGCCTCAAGTCCTCATCAGCTATAAATATCAAGGGCGATGGAGAGGGAAATATCGAATAGTTTTCACTTACATTTGTTTTTTTTACCTTTCAGTCTCCCACACATTCTTTAGCAATACCATTTTAGCCCATTGTTGTTTCTCACTTTGTTTCTGCCATCTCCTGTGGCGGTATCATCTTTATATCTCTTACTCCCAATGCCTTTCATATGTCCACCCTTTTATAATCGTCCGGTGTGGTTCCATACCCACTTTACTCCGCCCCTGACCAACCCTCTCTATCCTTCCATGTCTTGCTCACTCTTTCTGTCTTTGTCTCTCCGGTTCCAATGCATTTCTAAAATTGATCTGACAGCAGAGTGATCCATCAAATGCATGTGCAGCCGAGCTGGACCAGAACAGCACCCTGCCTACAGCCTAACACTATTAACACGCTCACCAACTACTCACTCACTCAGATTACATCTGCTTGCTCCAGCAGAAAGAGAAAGAAAAAAAAAAAATAGAGAGAGAGAGAGGAGGTCAGACAGGCAAACAGAACTACATAGAGATTTAAGGCCAGAACAGGTAAATAACACACACACACACACACACACACACACACACACACACACACACACACACACACACACACACATATTTTATATATATATATATATATATATATTTATATATATATATATATTAAATAATAATTGTTCATTCATTCATTCATTCATTGACATTTAACATTAAACCTTTGTTTTGTTAATGTATAACATTTTAAAATGATATATATTGAATGTGAAGAAAACATTCACCATTAAACATATATATTATGGTGTTTTGATTTGAACTTTTGTTGTATACCTTTATTGATGACAGTTGTTCAATCATTTTTCGCTCTTTTGGTCCCACTTTATATTAAGTGGCCTTAACTACTATGTACTTACATTTAATTTAATAATTTGATACAATGCATTTATTGTGTACATACATGTTTTTACATTTTACTTATATTTTAAAAACACCTGCATGTAATTACATCTGTAATTAATTTCTGTAATTACATTTATAATTACACTGTTGACCCATCCCTTACACCTTACCCCTACCCTTAAACCTACCCATACCACCAAAGCTTTCCCTAACCTTATCCGTATCCCACCTCAATAGCAGCAAAAGTGTTTTGCAATTCAATATGAACCCAATAAGTACATTGTACTTATTTTTTGATGTATATTAGTTAAGGCCACTTAATATAAAGTGGGACCTCTTTTTTAACTTTTGTAGCAGAAAACTGGCACAGCCTGAACATCCCTTTGTGAAAAATGGAAGCAAAAGACTATGTCCTATGTGTGTCACTAAAGTTTTATTTTTCTTTATAAATGTAGCTATGGGTCATACAAAGCTGATCCACACACACACACACACACACACACACACACACACACACACACACACGCACACGCACAAATTTTGTAAGGATGTACAGTGGCCTATCACTCTGTTTTAAACCCTGCTATCCCAGCAAAACACCAGCAGATTGTGCTAACCTGCCCTGCTAATGATGTTATACACTAGACTATATTGGGACACAGTCTGCAGAGACTTCAAAGTCCAGACACTCCTATTTTAGAGTCTGAAGAAACAAAGATGGAATACAGCAATTTATATAGTGGAGTACTCTATTGAAAAACCCTCACACACATTTTTTATTCCCCTTACATTCAGCAATTCATTTAGCCTCAACTATTCCATCTAGACTTGTAGATATTTTTCAGCCTAATTTCAGCCGCAAGGGGCGTGGCGTTTCCGGACGCTTCAGCGAATCACGATACACTGGGCCAGCTACCAACCTGCTGACCAATCTGAGGGGCATTACGCATTTCGGAGGGAGTCAAACGAGCCGTTCATATGACAGTGGAAACAGAGGTGTAAAAATAAAGCTAAAATATATGAATACAACAGCGTTTTCAAAAAAAAAAAAAAGACATGATAAACTGTGCCCCAAGAACACAATAAAGCCTAGAAAAAAAAAAACACTTAAACCACCCCTTTAAGTATGTTTTTTTGTTTGTTTGTTTGTTTGTTTTTATAAATATTTTTATTTTTTTATTAAATTTGAGATTTACATTTTGTTAACAGAGAAACAATCAAACATTCAGAACATTTTTTTTTCTTTTCAGCAGATTAATAATAAAAACATTGACAGCCAATCATAATAAGAGATCAAACAGGCAATCAAATGGGTTAGAGAAGCATATCCTCCATTGACATCCATTAAAAAAAAAAAAAAAACACAACAACAACAACAACAAAAAACCTCATGTCATTTCAAACCTGTAAGACCTTCATCTTCACAACACAAATTAAAGGGGTCATGAACTACGTTGGTTTATTGTTTTATAATGATTCCTGGGGTGCACTTATAATGTTAGTATGCTTTTTACATCCAAAATTGTCATAATTCATGAATAAAAGAAATTCATTTTTCCTACCCTGATTTTAGCCTCTGATTTGAACGCTCCGTTTTAAGGGGCGTGTCTGATGTGAGACTTCAGTGTAAACACCCACTGCTGTGATTGGCTGACACATTTGCATATGAAAATATCCAAGTATTACTCACTCTTTTAGCGTGTTTTTACTATTACAGCTCTAAGGTTAACTAATCATTCAATTCAATTAAATTCACATTTATTTGTATAGCGCTTTTCACAATAAACAATGAAATTAAAGCAGTGATCTCGTCACTGCAACTCAATTTCTGCACACAAATGCTTTCATCTTCACTAACAGTGCAAACGCGATATAACTAAAATATTAGATGAATAAAACTGGAGTTTTGCGCGTCAGTCACTGATAAACTTGCGCTGTTTAATTGACAGCTTCAGCACGTGCTGCTCCAGCGATTATTGTATTGTATGGTGAGTGTTCTTTGAGCTTTCAATCATCGTTAAATAACATATTATTTTCATCCTACTAAGAGAAACAATGCAAGTTGACGTTTAGTCAACTGGTTTGATTTACTAACACACAGACAAATCTGATCTTCTTCTGCAGAGGCGGTGCTTGCTGCCCTTTGACGTCATAGATCCCCACTTTGTAAATTCTGTCATTTTCTGGGTCTGGTGTCAATTAAAGCTTTTATTGGACTAACAAGGAAGTTTTCAGCTCTAAAACTTACAGGATATTCTTATAGTATGATGACCTCTTATATGTCAAAAGCTTAAGGAAAATTTTATTGCTCAGTTCATGACCCCTTTAAGATATTTTTTTGATGCTAGAAGGTTTTTTATCTCTCATAGAAACCAACGAAATTACCACATTCAAGGACATTGTTAAAAAAGGCAACAAGACTACAGTGGTTCAACGTTAAATGTTATGAAGCTACAAGAATGCTTCCAGGCTTTACGTCAGATACATGTGTTGTTGATGCAGGAGCCGGCCAATACTGAGTTGGCGTTCTGATGTAGAACATGGAAGCTCTGCAATGTGTCTTCAATGTAAACTGCATAGAAGAATGACAGGGTAGAGAAAAAATTGTTGAGTAAAATCGTTTTTTTGCGCACAAAAAGTATTCTCGTTGCTAATTTTGAACCAATCTAGTCACGTTCACTATTTTATCTAAGTCTTTACTACTTTTCTGGACCTTGAAAGTGGTAATTTTGTTGCTTTCTATGGGAGAAAAACTCATATTTCATCAAAAATATCTTTTTTGATGGTCTTACAGGTTTGGAACGACATGAGGGAGGGTAATTAATGACAGAAATTTCATTTATGGATGAACTAACCCTTTAATCTCCATTGTACTTGATGTGAACGGACCTTTCAGGTGACAAAAAAGGTAAATTGTCTATTGTCAATAGTGTAGAGATGAATGAAGCACAGCTTACACAGAATGAATGTAATGTTTGTGGTAAAAAAAAAAAAAAAACAATAAAGAAAGAATAAAATTAGACAATTATAAAGGTTGATATTTTCAATGTCACTGTAATATGCTATTCTATTTGTGATCATTTATTTTCAAGTACTGGAAATCACATCTTTCAGCCTCCTCAGTTAATTATTACAAAAAAAAAAAAAAAAAAAAGTGCATGTGCGTGTGTGTAAGAGAGAGAGGGAGATGGAGGGATGCAGTGATGTGTCAACCCAGCAGGAAAGAAGAATCCACTAAGCAAACAGAACCGAAAATATCACATCGTCTTCCGCCTTTTCACTAAATCAATACCAGCACAAATATTACTTCAATTTTGCGCGACGACATCGTGTCACCCAGGCGCTAATGCTAAGCAGTATTAACAAATCGATACATCATTTAAAAAGGTCATATCAGTCAGGGATGTAATTTAATGCCAGGCAGCAGACAGCAAAGATTTGCAGCTAATTAAATGTTGCCATCTCTGTACAAGCTCTCTGGCTTTTCAAAGGTGAATCAAGGCAGAGGTATCGACAGTTCTAGCACTGCATAAACAGGGGCGACAACATTTCTAAAGAAAAGCCCCTCTGTTGTTAATCTGCTCCTTTTACTTCACGTTCAGCTCTTTTTGAGGTTCCCTCAAGGGTATCTCCATAGCAAGCTCAATCTTAATCAACATCTTACACTTTTAATTAGTGCCTTCTACCAGAACTGAACGCCAGTGCCAAGACTTTGAGTCTAACGCAGTTTGTCAACCTTCTTAGATGCACGTTTGGTCGTGTCGCGCTACCACTTCAGTCTGAAATGTTGTGTATTAGATGAGAAAGCTTGGACTAGGCGAGGAAAACATAGCAGGTGTCTTGTGCAGTCCAGGCACAATTATGACATCTTTCATGGCGTACGTTTCACGAGTGAACGCCGTGCAGTTAAAACATTAGCCGCCTGAGCGCTCAAAGCTTTCCACGACGATCCCTCGTCATCCGAGTAGGAGGATGAGGATGGATCTGACAGCTGCGTGTATTTGTGGCATGCGTCACATGAAATCACAGCAAGGAAAACACTAAATCATCTGGTAGGAAAACATACATTAGTAAGACTGATGGTGTGATTTTCTCTTCATTTTTGCTACAGAGTGAGATTTTTGGGGAGCATCTGGATAAAAATACGCCATTGCTTTTTGGTGAAATCACACACATGCAGGGGAATGCTTAAATGCTTACACTGATGACTTTGTTTTGTTTCTAAAAATCTAAAAAGTACTTACATTTACATGAGAAGCAAAACTGAATAAGATATTGATGTTTTGAGAGAATATTGTAAGACAAATGGTTTCGGATGCTAAAGAACATCAAATTAGTGTTTCAATAATAAAAATAAAAAAAACTTTAAAAAAAAATCACAAGTGGGGTATTACTATTTTATGTTGTAGAATAAAACAAGAAACTATCTTGAGCGTGTGTTAACCATAGACCTAATTTCAGGACTTGAATGTGATGACACAGGAAGTCCTAAAATGCTAACTACTGTAGTTTTAGGACACATGCAGTAATATATAGGCTATGAAAAAGAAACTTAAGATAATATTCTCTCTTAATATCAAGCAATTTTTCATGAATTATTTTAAAGGATGTTTTTATGGTGTTCAACAGGTGCACAACTCAGACATTTACAAAAGTTCACAACATAATTAATGTTGCCTTGGCATGTAATAGGAAATTTGATAATTCCCCACTGAAGTCATGATTACAAGCTCACCACATTTAAGTTTCAAAATGGGAGGGTGTTCATGTGCAATTTTTACCTAGGAAACTCGTATTTACGATAATTCTGAGAACACGTGAAGGCAGAATAAGTCACAACACAACAAAAATACTCCCAGCCACTAGGGGCAGTTGCAGAACAATAGTATCTGATCCACATGCAATTGGACTCTGTAATCCACTCTGTAATTGTTACTCTATTATCAGAAGAGTTTTATATTATCACGACAAGAGATCCTTCTATGTTAGATATAGATCCGGGTCGATTAAGACCCGAATATGTAAGAATAATTGGCAAAACAGTCATACATTTAAGGGTTAAAATGAAAATTACCCCAAGATTTACACACCCTCAATCCATCCTGGGTGTATATGACTTTCTTTTTTCTGATGGAAACAATGAGAGTTATATTAATAAATATCCTGATGCATCCAAGCTTTAATGCATGACAGTGAATGAATGGCTTCTGAAGCAAAGCAATGCATTTGCGTAACACTTTCTTCATAAGTTGAATACGGATGGCAGTCTGGCAGAAGCTAGATATTTTACTTCATAACTTGTTAAATATGGATATTTTTCTTACATAAATATTAGGGGTGTCACGATTCTCCAAATCCTCGATTCGATTACATTTTCGATTCTAAAGTCACGGTTCGATTCGATTCTCGATTTTTACATTTATTTTTTTTTAAAGCACAGGTTGCTATGCCATTTTTCAGACTAGACTTTTCTGCAATATAATCACCGTAGCTGTGATATGCGTTCTACTTGGGATTGGAGTTTTCCACCACCGAATAAGGTCGCATGTCTGTGGCTATGAATACTCCTAACGCCTGTTTCACACTGCAAGCGTGAGCGTCGCGTGCGCAGCGCATGAGCGTAACTACACCGTCACTGCAGCAGCAGAGACGCGCGAGTATTCACAATGGAAGCATTTGTACAGCGTCAGCAGCGGCTCGAAGCTGCATAGTGAGAATTTCTTTACAAGGACAGCTATAAATTTGTTTTTATAAGTTGGTCATTTATAAACTTGATAGTCTTGACAGTTTGTTAACATGGGGAAGTGTACAACATTTTCATATAAACAAATAAATAAAAATAAATAAAAGCCTTGTGTTATCCATTGCTGCACATGAATGAGGTGAGCTTTGTGTTTGACATCATCTGCCGCGTGCACATGTTTCCAAGACGGCAAACTCGTATGGTACACGCACATAAGCATAGCTTGCAAACTGTTGTTTTTTTGTTTTTTTTGTCGACAACGCGAACGTTGTCAACATGACTCACTGGAAATCCAAAATACTTCCACACCAGCGACTTCAGTGAAAGAGGAGGGGGTTCGAGTTCTGTCGATGATGGGTCCCCTGCATCTGCAGTTGCCATGCTATATTTTGAGTGCCTGTTAGAGGAGGTTGACTGGCAGTGGGGTTTTTTTTCGCTTGGCAAGCAACCGGACGCGACATGGGGGCGCGGCAGCATCGACGATTCCATTTTTTAATTAGAAGTTCGAGATTGTGACTTAATTTTGGTCGATTTCAAATTAAAAATCAAAATCGTGACACCCTTAATAAATATCTCTTTACTTCAGAAGGCCTTTATTAACCCCCCAGAACCGTGTGGAGTATGTTTATGGTGGATGGATGCACTTTCTTGAGATTCAAACTCATTGGCCCTCTTCACTGCGGTTATAAAGCTTAGATGCATCAGAATGTTTATTAATATAACTCTGATTATGTTCATTGGAAAGAAGAAGTAATATACACATAGAATGGCTTGAGGGTGAGTAAATCTTGAGGTCATTTTTATTTTAAAGTGAAATCTTTTAATATGTTTGTTTTTTTTTAGTTTTTTTTGTGTTGCTAAATAATTGAATGTATTTGTTCTTTAAAAATATATTAAATGTATTACTCTTGTAAGCAAGCAAGACTTGATACTCTGTTGCACCTATGGGTGACCAAAATTAGATATCTTTAATGGGATAGACAAAAGTGCTAAAAGTGTTTTTTTTTTTTGTTTGTTTTTTTTTTTGCAATAGCATGTGCTGGTAGAAAACAAAAACTGGTGGATGGTGGGTGGATGACACAAGTGAAGTTTCCTACAAGAATTTACATTTCAGAGCTGCCAGGACATCTCCTGTGAGGTAAGAGAGAACAAAATGCATTGGGAAAATATGTTTCATGGTCTCTCACCATACGCAGGGGGCTTCCAACAAATACCTGAACATCCTGCCACTCAAGAGGGGATACAACATCCCCCAATTGTCCCGCCTGTTTTGTGCAGCACTGCCAAAGCGCAAAAAACGAGTCCAACTCAACTAGGGGAAAATTCACAAGTACTCCGCCAGGCTGTTGCTACCTGCAGCCGTGCATCGAGCCTGGAGGGACCAGTGCCCGAGTTTTCCCCGTGTGACCCAGTATGACGAGCCAAAATTGGAGTTTTCTGGCAGAAGCACCCTGATGTTTAAACAGTGGGTTTCTCCTCCCTATAGCCACCCACCCTCGCATGCTGCTTTATTTGTGCACTCGGCGCCATGTGTGTTGACAAAGAGCCAGATATTGTCTTCTGTTCTCTCTTCACTACCTGGGGAAGCTAATTAGGCTTCTATTTTAGAGGCTGCTAAGGGACAGGGACCACAAGCTGGAAAAAAAAATGAGAATGCTAATGCAAAATACGCCAGCACAGCATTGTGTGACGACAACGAAGGGTAATAAAAAACAAAAAAAAAACAAAAAAAAACCTACATATGGTCCCAGACTGAACTACAAGAACTTTCAAGTGTACCGGTTGTCGCAAGTTCGTTAGCTGACATTACCCGACAACTACATCACCCAGGTCAACTGACTCTTTTCCCAGGCCTGTTTGTGATGGTATCTGTGACAGCATAAGTCTTAGTAACTGCCTGAAATGCCTAGTGCTGACAAGCTTCACCCTCTCGCCAGCCTGTCAATCAAATATGCCGTCCGCCTGACACATGATAGATCTCCACTCTGTTTCTCCAAGCTAAGGGAGAAGCTTGGTGGCATTAACTTAAATCCAAACTCCCATAACAGAGGTAAACATCACTACTCCAGGAGAGGCCACCTGCCACAGCTGTGAATCATTTCAGGTTCGCACACTTCAGTATCCGAACACACAACAATTCTGTGTGCATCGTTGCTGCACAACGAAAACAGCCCCTGGCATTTTTCTTTTTGAACTAAACACTGTGAGTGAATAGCTCAAATGTACATTAAAGGTTTAATTGCTTAAAAGCAAATGCTGTGTTGTAGTACAAGCCCAAAGTAAAGATATGCATTACCATAGTCTGTCAAACCATTCTGAAATATCAAAACAATGTAAAGTTCACGCAGATCAAACCATGATGCTTTCTAAAAGGTCTTGCTTCACAGATGCACTGTATGGTACAGTCTGACCTTATTCGGAACAGGGTGGCTGAAAGGGTTCTGGCCTAGTGCAGGGACATGCTGTCAAAACAAGGAAGCTCAAGAGGCAAAACAGAAAAGGCCTTCATGCCTTCATGCAGTATTAATGAGAATAAGTTGATTTCCAACAGCAGTGGCTGGTGTTTCTCAAGATTGGGGAAGCACAGATGTCACTTATCAATGGCAAAATGTGTACTAGCATTTAGCGTATTTTTGCATCTGCAATATTACTCACAGACAATACTTCTATACTTTACTACCAAGTCCTAGTTTTGGTCAATTATCAAGAGACCAGATTAATTCATGTTAAAGAGTTAGTTCACCCAAAAATGAAAATTCTGTCATTAATTACTCACCCTCATGTCGTTCCACACCCGCAAGACCTTTGTTCTTCTTCAGAACACAATTTAATATATTTTTGATGAAATCCAAGAGGTATTGTATATGACTCGTCCATAGACAGCAATATAATCAACACTTTCAAGGACCAGAAAGGTACTAAAGACATTGTTAAAACAGTTGACATGACTAGTACTACAGTGGTTCATCTTTAATTTTATTAAGCGCTGAGAAACATTTCTGTGGGCAAAAACGAAACTAAAATAATGACTTTATTCGACAATTTCTGTCATTATCCTTATGCAGTAAGCACAATGAAGGCTTCCATGTTTACGTCCAAATGCCGGCTCAGTATTGGCCAAAGCTGATCATGTGAGCAGCACGATGCATGCGTGTGATGCTGACGCAGGAGCCGGCCAATAATGAGTCGCCATTCTGACGTAGAACCTGGAATCGCTGGACGTAAACAACGTATGAGAATGACACAGAAGAGAAGATATTATTGAATAAAGTCGTTATTTTTGAACATTCTCATCAAAAATATCTTTATTTGTGTTCCAAAGATGAACAAAGGTCTTACAGGTGTGGAATGACATGAGGGTGAGTAATTAATGACAGAATTTTCATTTTTATATATTAATATTAAATGAATATTAAATGAATGTTGTTTATTACAAGTAATTATTATCCATCATCCATATAATTCATTTCATGCCGAGGATGCAGTCATATTTACCATTGCTCAGTCAGCTCAATAGGGAATTTCACATTATGGCAGATCTTTGAACTTGCTATGTTAACCATAATGCTGCTTGGTTTGAAAGTGACTTCTCTGTAAGCAGTGCTTCATGCATTACTACGCAACAGTGGACAATAGACCTTTTGTGACTGCATCTTTAATATTTCTGCTGTATTTGTATATAATATAAGTAGTATGCTAGTATGCCATTCTGAATTTAGCTGAAATGTGCTAACCATATATCTGGCTACAGCTAAAACGGTATACTATCCTAATAGTTACTGAATAACGTTGCCACATACACTGTACACTGCTTACTATTTCTTTTTTTCTTTCTTTTTTAATTTAGCATGTACATGAGCATTATTCCACTGTATGGTGTCATATTATTTTCAAATGATCTCATCATGCTACATATTTAATTCAGTGGGCAGCATCCAGTTGGTATCTTGAAGATATAAATGTTAATAAATAAATAAGTCCTAAAAAAAAAAAAAAAAAAAAAAAAAAAAAAAAAAACTAGACTAAGCTGTTGGCAAAGGCTAACTTAAAACATAAAGATTATTATACATTTAATTTGACCATTTTCAGCTTTGGAAATTGTCACGTTCCCGTTCATTCCCGGACTACATTTCCCACAATCCTCCCTGGCAATCACCTGCACTCACTTCACCAATCAGTAATCATCACACCCAGCTGCAGCATATTAACTGGACTATTTAAACCATTCACACTCTCACATACTGGGCAAGGTCTTGTTAACTTCTGTTACAATTCTGAGCATTCTTCATTCTTCTTTGTCTGCCCGTTTCTGATCCTGTCTGTTCCTCGTTTACGATACTCTGCCGCCTGCCCCTTGGACCCTTTGATCTGTTTTGGATTTACATTTGTTATCTGCCAGCCCTGACCCATTGCCTGTTCCTCGATTACGATTCTGCCTGCTCTCTGCCTTAACTTTTTTGCTGTTGTTACACCTTTGCCTGTTTGACTACGAACTGTTTAAATAAAGCTGCAAATGGATCTTAACATGAGTCCCGCTTCGTTACAGAAATATAGTGTGATATGCCATTTAAATGACATTACAGTTCTTCATTTGTAATAAATTAAAGTTCCCCCCACAGAATAAAGTACCATACACATTGCAGAGGAAAGGAGGATAGGATCTTGCACTTTAGAAATGGAAGGCTCACAGGGTTGACATTTTAGACACTCATTCACTAGAATATTGAAATGCAAGATACATATATAAAGATTTTGTCATGCATGATTGCCACATTTTGATGACATTTTAGTGGAAGCCAAGCTTCCCATGCATCCACTGATTTCCAGAACTCTCCATTAAGTCCTGGAAGTTTGCAGTCATGAGTTAGTGCTCAGATAAGAAACCAAGCGAGTCCAAGACAAAGAGGCAAAAGGACATAGTTCAAGAACTTAACGATAAGATAGCATGATAGTAACGGTTCTGTTACCTACAGACACTGCAATTGTTTGAACTGCCAGCTATCGAAATTGTTGTGTGTATGTGTGCGCACCAGGCAAGAAAGAAGCATGCACAAAGCGCTTTTAAAAAGATAAAGTGTTTTAGGAATCCTCATCTTTGTTCATTCAAGGGATGCCAGATGGCTACAAACAGATACATACACACACACAGCCAATCAAACAGCGCGTTCTGTTGTTCAATAGTTCATCTTGTTGTTTGTTCATTCCCTCGCTACGCTTTTTTGATTGAGCCTTACTTAGAAAGGAATACAGCAGCCTGTGCAAACAAACCCAATGTGACCTTCGCCAAGTCATGGATTCAGCAAGTGCATGTATGTGTGTCTGTGTTATGAATGTAGGGTTGGGTCTAGATGTAATCAGGTGACCAGAAAGGCGTGCAGCCAAAGCTTTACTGAAAGACATGAAATCAATGGGACAGCAGAGCAGCCTGTAAAAGGAGGGTATTAAGACAGGGTGAGGTAGGGAGGTTTAGGCCCAGCTCAGAGCGGGTAAGCGACAGATGTATGTGTAAATCTCATTCACTGACAGAATCAGTGCACGCTCTTTATGATGTTGCCGAACATAGACGTTTTCTGGCTAACTGTTATAAAGAAAAGTGCTGTCTATGCTAAATATGCTGATGCCCACATCCTTCTCACTGCACTTCTTTTTTTAGAAACAACAGTGCAATTCTCAACCGAAATAGCTCAACCGAAACTGAAAAACTGACATTACTGACTGTTCTTACCCTCATTTTGTTCCAAAACCCTTTGTGTTGTTAATTTCCATAAAACTCAAAAGGGCAGTTCTTTGAAAAATCTTCACACTCTTCCATTAGATAGTTAAGTGACTAAATGACAAAAATGTATTTTTTTAAAAAAAGTATACATAATAGCTTTGTGGTGAACAGACTGAACCGGATCAATAAACAAATCTTTCTTCTGAGCCAGTTCTTTTCAATGAACCAGATGAATTGGTTCACAAATTATACTGAATTCGTTAATAAATTTCAATTCACTGGCTCAAAGATATGGTCACAGCAGTTCTTACATTAACAGCTCACTGAATGGGAAAATTATCAGTGAATAATAATTAAATTTCATTTTGTTACCCACACAGTGCTGTCTTGGAATATAGAGCACATAATAGCATTTTGTCAGTTTCTCATACAAAACAATTTTGTAGCCGATGTGTTCACTATGAAAAGACCTCCATGAAACTGTTTCAAAATGTCTAATTTTGTGTTTCAAGAAAGTTGTACAGGTTTACAGGTAATGACAGAATTCAACATTTTGGGATAACTACACTCTAAAAAACAGTGCTATATAGCGCTAAAAGTGGTTCTTGGCTCGTAATCATAGGGGAACCACTTTTGGTGCTATGTAGAACTCATAAGAGGTGCCGTATTGCAATTTTTTTCTTCAACAAAAACGGTGCTAAACAGCACCAACAGTGGTTCTTTGGCTTGTAAAGAACCTTTAAAGAGGCTTAACAGGTTCTTTGTAGCAGTTGTGCTATATAGCATCTTAACCACCCCAAAGAACCGCTGAAGAACCAAACAGGGGCTTAACAGGTTCTGTATATGGCAGTGGTGCTATATAGCACCTCGGTCATCCCAAAGAACCAGTGAAGAACCGCTGAAGAACCACTAAAGCACCAAGAGTTGGTGATATACAGCAATTAAAGTGGTTCCCCTATAGTACTTTCAGTACTATATAGAACCATTTTTTAGAGAGTGTATTCTGTTAAAGAAAACTTCCAAAAATCCAGCTAAAACCAGCTTAAGGTGGTTTCTGTCCAAGCAAGTCCAGGGCTGTGTTTCTCAAAAGCATCAAAAGCCTAAGCAGATTGTAGAAATCACTGGCAGCTCTACAATCTACTTAGGCTTACAATGTTTTAGGAAAGCGCAGTCCAGGTTGTTCCACCATACATGGTTGATCTTCTGGACTTGATTCAAAATGGTGGTGGGGGTAAAAAGTTAAAATGTTCTAAAAACCATCTTGGTCACTTTAAGCTGGTCTACAAGGCTTTTCACAAAGAAATGCATGTTAGCCCACCTATCACTTTAGTTTTTCAGCCAGGTTTGGCTAGGTGCTTTGAATTAAGTGGGAGCCAGTGCTACACAAATCCTGCACTTACTGCACTCCTACAGGAGGTCCTGGTGACTGCAGGATTGACTAAAATTTGCCACCTGTTTACCACCGTGGGGTGGATGTCTGCAAAGAACTTGGCAGAGAGGCTTTGTAGCACGTCTGTCCACCTGGCACAGAGGCTGTTGACTGGACTGCGAAGACATACGTCAGACTACAGGTATTCACTGCAGACCCCCAAAGGTAGACGAAGGATTCAGTACAAAATCCCCATCGAGAAGAACATGGGTGACCTTCACCAGTGGATTGTGCATGACATAATGGTGACAAACAAACACAGCAGACATCTGAAACCAGTAGTTGGGAAGATACCGCTTTTACAGGAAGCATTAAATAGCTTCCCCGAATCGTGATAATACCAGTCGAGATTGGTACCAGGGTTTCCAAAGCTAAACTGTGGGGTGACAAGCCGGGGAAGGTATTTATTACCAATGTTTTCCCATTTATGGCCCAAAGTTTATTCTATTGGGAAGGCTAGAATGGTGATATAGGTTGATCCTAAAAGGTAGTGACAGTTAGGGGCCAAGCAATATAGTATTCGGTTTGAGGGCTTTAATAACTTCTTAGCTGAAAATTGAATTTGCATGCTTCCCAGTATACAACCCAATCTAGCTGGGACTTTGTGACCTTCAAGAACAAGTAAGAGATTAATGATTGTATTTGTGAAGTGTCAGGAGAGGGTCATCAACAAATTCACTGTTGAATAATGTTGTATTGTTGGCTGATTGTTCTCTGCATTATTGTTTTTCTCAATTTCCTTTTTCTATAACAAATAATGTTTGAGTTGTGTGAAGGCGATGTGCGTGTGAAGTCGTATTTTGATAAACGGAACATTTAAAATAGGCCAAAAATGCTGTTTAAACACTCTTCTACTTTGATACACTCAGGTTCGCTCAAGGGAATACAAGCTGTTGGCTTTTGCATACCATAAATAATTTCATACCTTTTTTTATGTGTTTGAAGGCCAAACATAGCTGTAACCCACACACTCCCAACATACACATGCACACACTAACACACTTACTGTATACATGAATTGACACTTTGAAGGGTGATCCCAGCTAGCATAACTACAATGTAAAACCCTTTTTATCCTAAGTTGTGAAAAGGTTGTTATAATGGTTTTATCTTACATATTTAATACAACAGATGCCTCTTTCTTTTTTCTTTTTTTGATAAATACATGCTTTCACAATATTGCAGTAACATTTTTATAACATTGGAAGCACATTTTAAGAGCCTCATTACAATGTTCAACCTGGTACGGCATATGCTGTCATCAAAATGCTTTTGCTACATACATCTTTAGAAGTAAATGGTTTAACGATAACATAAAACCATAATAGTGAGCGAAAGAGAGAGGGATGAAATGAGAGATGGGATTTCAGTCTTTTTATACTTTTTATACTTCTTTATAATTTGTCATTCTGAATTCAAATTATGTCAAATAAATATGAATAACTGACATATTATCAGCACTCTAGTCTTATTTTTTTAAATTAACCTGTAGTTAACCTACATTTAAATGTTATGACTCTCATATATTATTTTCATAACTTTTTTTATATGTCATTGATATAATTTGTCACGAGGTAAAGGTTTCTTTCCTGTAAAAACTTGTGCACAATGCTATAGTCAGTTTAATGTTTGTTTGTTTTTCCCACAAGTGTGAAATTGGTCTTGTACGACCAATCAAAATGTCTTTCATTCACAACTAAATGATTTATACATAATTGATGAAACAACTTGTATTATTAAAATACTTTTATTCATATTATTAAAATTCACATACATATAGAAAGTGTTATTGCAACAAAAATTCAGCAATGTGCAATGTTGTAAAATCATTGTGTGATG
This sequence comes from Chanodichthys erythropterus, assembly GCF_024489055.1. Classification (NCBI taxonomy): domain Eukaryota; kingdom Metazoa; phylum Chordata; class Actinopteri; order Cypriniformes; family Xenocyprididae; genus Chanodichthys; species Chanodichthys erythropterus. Next base: position 14,717,373 of record NC_090232.1, read on the forward strand.
GTTGGGATATTCCAGACATTTTAACAGTACTTCAGTGATGGAACTAGATTGAAAATGGACTCCCTTTACTTCAGTATGGAATTAATCCTGGATGGGTGTCTCATTTCTCCCTATTTCTTTCTCTTATCCTCTCACTCCTCCCTAAATTGATGTTGTTTTGATCCGGAGCTGTTTATCTGCTGAGTTAGTTTAGTGCTTTTCACATAACGTGGCAGAGGGGAGGAAAGAGAGTGAGAGAGAGGACATAAAGCACTTTATATAAGGAATCACACTCACTTCACCCTTCTCAAAATACACAAACATGCACACTCAACTGAGGAGTATCTCATTCTAGAGAAGTGTCATACACTACATTGGAGTTAATTTTTGCTGCACTAGAGCAGTGGCTCTCCAAACAAAATGATATTTTGAATAATTGTCATACCTCTTCATTAGATAAATTCGCCAGCTGCAACCAGATTCTCCTGTAGAGCAGCTATGTGACCTAGATGTGAAAATGTCACTTGTCAAGATTGCAGATAAGATACTCAAACCAGATATTTGCTGACCTTGGACAGTTTAAGGGTCATCATCTTGATATAGGTCAAACATTGGTCAAACATATCAAATGCTTGAGACTATGATGCTTCTCCAAAAACAAAATGAGCTGATGGGAAGCCACAATTACACAACAAACACCTGACTTTCCATGCAGAAAACCAGCCTAGGCTGGTTTGTTGGTATTAGATTGTCTCCCAGCCAGATCAGGCTAGTCTGTGGGCTGGTTTTTGAGGGGTTTTAGGTACTTTTCAGGTGACATCCAAGCTAAATAAACTAAAAATGAGCTTGCCCATGCTGGGAGTTTTGCTCACACCAGCAAAGCTGTTTACACTCGTAAACATAAAGGTTCTTTACTGGCATCTGTAGTTCCATGAAGATCCATTAACATCCATGGAACCTATCCATTGCACCAAGGCTGTAACCATGTCTTGTATGTCTAATATGTCAAAAGTGTAAAAAAAAAAAAAAAAAGTCTCGTCACATTCAGTTATGAGCATATTTTCAATTCAAAATGGAGAAATTCCATTAAAAACTGAGTAGGTTGCATCACTGTATGTTACTGTGGGTTGTTAAACATCCATTGTAAAACAATTGTCAAATATTAAATATTTAGCTACTTATATCTTAACACGCACGCACACTTTCACTGTAAAAACTAAAAGCGTCGCATTGGAATTTACACTCATTTTCAGTGAATAGTCAGCCCTGACTTCTTTGATCTGATTGGCCATCGTTTTGACATTGATGAGCGATGTTAGGACCAGCCTATGCAATTTGGCCATTTCCATTTATTGGGGGGGACTTGTCTTCGCTTCATTAGTGGAAAAAGGCTATTTAAGGAAAAAGTGGTTAAGACAAAATAGTTCTTCTAGGGCAGTGGTTCCCAAACTTTTTAGAGTGGAGTACCCCCTGAAGGGGATTCCCATCCTTCTGCGTACCCCCTCTCTTCCACTTCGACTGCAGTCACACCTTTACCATTAAGGGACAATATTTGCCCCCTAAATTGATTGTCCAGTGCATTTTTTTTTTATTTATTTTTTTTTACCTTTATGAATAACTTTATAAAATAAATAATGTTTAAAATAAAATGTTCAATAGAGAAATATGCAATGATGGTAAAACTAAATAAAACTTTTAAATATTAAACTAAAACCACCAGTAGGTGGCAGCAAGTCACTTTTTTATGAGTGAGTCATCGAGTCATTCATTCAGTAACGAAGCAAGTAGCTGTGAATGAATCATTGAATCATTGACTCTCAAAATTCATTCAAAGCCACAGAATTGTTCGCGAAACACAGACATGTTTTGTAGTTCTGCTGTGGTTTTCGTTTGAACTATTATTTCATTGCAAAATAGAGTAAATACTGACAGTACTGTTTAAAATGTACGTTTTATTTTTTGACCTGTTGTATAATGTCACGTTTGCAGTCATGTGGATATTTGGGAACAATTGCATTCTTGCTCGTTAGCTATCATCATTAAATACAAGAACTCACACAAGGTATGTTTTTGTATCGGAGAAAGTTTGAGTCTTAAAGGAACACTCCACTTTTTTTGAAAATAAGCTCATTTTCCAACTCCCCTAAACAGTTGAGTTTTACCGTTTTCGAATCCATTCAGCCGATCTCCGGTTCCGGCGGTACCACTTTTAGCATAGCTTAGCATAGTTCATTGAATCTGATTAGACCGTTAGCATCGCGCTTAAAAATGACCAAAGAGTTTTGATATTTTTCCTATTTAAAACTTGACTCTTCTGTAGTTAAATCGTGTACTAAGACCGACAGAAAATGAAAAGTTGTGATTTTATAGGCTGATATGGCTAGGAACTATACTCTCATTCAGGCGTTATAATCAAGGAACTTTGCTGCCGTTCCATGGCTGCAGCAGTGCAATGATATTACGCAGCGCCTGTGAGCCCCTGCTTGCACAGGGAACGTGCCTTGCAACCATGGAGACGTTTGTGAGAGACACTGCGTAATATCATTGCGCCTGCTGCAGCCATGATACGGCAGCAAAGTTCCTTGATTATAACGCCTGAATGAAAGTATAGTTCCTAGCCATATCAGCCTATAAAATCACAACTTTTCATTTTCTGTCGGTCTTAGTACACGATTTAACTACAGAAGAGTCAAGTTTTAAATAGGAAAAAATATCAAAACTCTTTGGTCATTTTTAAGTGCGATGCTAACGGTCTAATCAGATTCAATGAACTATGCTAAGCTATGCTAAAAGTGGTACCGCCAGAACCGGAGATCGGCTGAATGGATTCGAAAACGGTAAAACTCAACTGTTTAACTCTAGGGGAGTTGGACAATGAGCCTATTTTCAAAAAAAGTGGAGTGTTCCTTTAAATCGAAATTAATTCATTATCTGTGTCTATATTTGTTCTTCATGCGAGTAAGTGCTAAATCCTCACTTTTACAAAGGTGCATTACGAGAACGGCAGTAATTTAGAGCGATTTAAGGCAGCAGATTGTACTGGATTTACGACATTTTGGCAGTTAGAAATACATGCTCTATTTTAATATTATTTTAATGTAGAATTAAATTAATTACTCAGCATTATGGTTGCATACCCCATTTTGTCACCTCAAGTACCCCACTGTTCTAGGGCATGTCTGTGAAACCCTTTTTAACAGTGTAGCAGGGAAAAAAATCATGATTGTCCATTATTTTTCTTGATGTTGTAATAACGATTTTAATGTCAATTAATACCTTACAAACTTTTGTGTGTGTGGAGAAATGGCATAGCTATTCTTTTAAGTCCAATTAACACTGCACCGACAGATTTCAACAAACGGCAACACTTTGTTTGGATTTATCAGATTAGTGTGTTACCCGTCGCCGTCTGTTGACACTGGTTGGCACTTGTTGGTGTTGTCTGGTCATGGAATGTCTGAGAATAATGTACTGTAATCTGGCAATTGTCGGCGTTGGCTGGCATGTGCTGGTTCAGTGTGAATTGGCCTATAGGCAAAACAAGCCAAGGACAATTCATGAATTATTTTATGCAATATGAGCAGATCTAAATTTAAGGCAACAATTGACACACTTTATTTATTTTATCACATTTTATGTTAATCATGGCAGTCTTAATCATTTTTGTTCAATTGTGCAGGGGCATTTTTTGCCCCGTATCATGAATTTGGGGGCATTTTTGTTAATTTCTTTTTGCTGTTTAGAGGGGTTTTCTTTTCATTTGGTCACGCTAAACACCAGCTTGGCCAAGTCTGGAGATCACCATTAGGGTTCGTTCACACAGAAAAAAAAAGAAGCAAAAACGCGAGATGTGAGCAGTATAATGGGGGGGGGAACGCAAGGTCTTGAGACACATTTTTTAAAAGTTCAACTGATTTTAACTTGAGTGGCGTGTTTTTGGAATGCGGTGTCATGCACAAGATGCTGCAAAAGATGAAAGACGCAAGCACAGCGGTCATATACATCCATATACATACACATTTTACATAGAAAAACAATGTAAAAGTAGTGCATTAGAATAGAAAAACACATTCTGTATGTAATAGTTAACCCTAAAATGAAAATTATGTCAACAATTCCTCACCCTCATGTTGAAATAAAACCTGTATGACTTTCTTGTGTGGAACACAAAAGAATATATTTGGTAAATGACAGAATATTCATTTTAGGGTGAACTATCCCTTTAAGGCATAACACTCTATGTAGGTTACATACAGCAGGGAAGTTCACTAGGTTTTTGGAACAGGGCTAATGTATACAAAATACAAGATGAAAAAAAAAAAAAAAAAAAAAAACATGTCTCACACTGACCTACATGAATGCACCACAGAGCAGAGGCTGTCAGACATGCAAAAACTCATAAGCACACAAGAGATTTGTTTATGTGAGTAAAACTGGCACTCACTGTGCAAAATTCCCCTTCAAGTTAACCTGAACCTCATAACTCAGAGACTGTGTGTGTGCGTTAGAAAGAGGAAGAGTGTATGCAGGCAAACCATTCATTACAGCATTTACATAATTTATCTGCTCACCTAGTCCCGTTTTCACAGGCTTTCATATCAGACAGTGTTGAACACAGTGTGAGTGTACGTGTCCACATGCACATTCAATAAACGATGATGCAGATTGCGTTCCCAGTGCTGTCAGTGAAAGCATAATTCTTCACCTCATTTTCTCAATTTAGTGTGAGTACATCTTTATAGCATTCAGTGTTGGAGAATAGTCTCACGTCATATGGTTTGGTCCATATAGATAGTGCGCAACAGCGTTAGGTATCAGAAGTAAAAACTCCATTGCTATGTAGGGAAATTGATTTTTAACAATAACTTATAAACGTTTACAGACAGAAAGACCAGTTCCAAGGTTGTTAATTGATGGGATATGAAGTTATTAAAGCCATCTGTTCACATTATTTCAATTTATATAATTATAATTGTGTTTAACAGCTGAATTTGTGGTGGAAAATATGCATATTTTGAAATAAACTTAGAATATATGGTTTCAATATATAATCAAAAAAATTGATTAATAGTTTTATATTTCTCCATCGTTTATAATTAATGTAATTCTCAATGCTACATGGGATTGTAGTTCTTTCCGTCACTAAAGCCATTTTTTCATGATTTGAGCGTATAGAAACTTTGTAGAGTTTGATGTTTCAAAGAGATAGGAGCTGTACTTGCATGACTGAAATAGCTGCCCGAGTGGTGTTTCAAAGATGGCCACCAAGTGAAATGACTTGCCTTAAAGGGACTTTGCTGATACTAGTGTGTTGTAAATTTCAACAATATTTGAGTGTACTGTATGTGCACAACCAAAATTTTGCTAACTGTGCATTCTTTGTGTTAGAGCTGCACAGTTAATAGTATTTCTAATTATGATTACAGATGCCACGATTTTGAAGGCGCGATTACAAAAATAATCCACTTACATTATTCTGCTTAAGAGCATGTTACGTTGTTAAGGGCGAATCATGACTACTTCAGAGTGTAAAAGGTCTGTGTGGTTTTGTCTCAAAAACAAATTAAACACACAACAAAAATAACAGTTTGTTAGAAAGCAGCAGTTAAGAAAGCATCTGATCATAGGAATATGGATATGTTTGCACAAGCTTTGCAATTCACCGGCACCGTGTCTACAGATGAGGTAATTAACCCTTAAATGCATACCTTGGGTCTTTAGTGATCCGGGACGTCATTCACTACCCTCCTCCTCGTTCATTTTTTAAAGTTAGTCATCAACCTTCTTGGTATTCCTGAGTCAATTCATTATAAAGAATATAACAAGAAAAAAAATCATAAAATTATAAAATAATGCCTATTTTTGTATTCATTTTTTGTTAAAATTGTATAGGGTCGCAAACGACCCGAGGTGTGTATGAGTGTACGTATATTTTTTCTGCACAACAATAATTGAATCTTAGATGACAGAATAAGTGCAATTCACCTTTATTCCACAAGGTGGCACTGATACACAATGCTGAAGTGACGACTCATTCAGACAGAAAACAAAATAATAAGATAAACATGAAATGGCTCAGTAATTTACTGCAGAGCAAGTATTAAACGCAATGAAATACAACTGTCACTGGATGGATCTGGTGAAGCTGTTAGCAATCAAAATATTGATTTTGAAGATGTTGAAAATTATATAGTTTTGAGAATGCATTTGAGATCGTGAATGGGCTCATATTCGTGACGTCAAACATAAAACTAGCCCATTATTTGCTGAATTTACTGGGAAATGAGCTCTGAGGAGGACAGTGATGATTGCATAAAACATCTGCTCAAACGGAGCCCTTTCAAGTTCCAAAAGGTAACAAAATATGCTTTATTTTATTCTTCTGTAATTGTTACTCTAATATCAGAGGAGTTTTATATTATCACGACAGGTAGAGATCCTTCCATGTTAGATGATCCGGGTCGATAAAGACCCGAATATGTAAGAATGATTGGCGAAACAGTCATGCATTTAAGGGTTAAAATTACACTGTTATGATAGTTTGATTATAAAGTAGGCCTATATTTGAGGCTTTAGACTATATAGATCTGGGGGCGTATTACAGAAAATTTCTATCGTAGGTCTTAACTTAATATATGATAACTTAATTACTTAATTTTTCACAAATTCGTATTACAAAAGCAAATCTTAACTTGATTTACAATTCTTATCCTATCTTACAAAATCTCATCTGTAGTCAGGAAATCTTAAACCGCTCCATCAAGTTCGGTAATCAACTATCAGGTCTGTTACCAAGCAACCAACGACGCATAAACTGCTTCGGTAAACCTAAAATCAAAATGGAGAAGCAACGGCGCGCTTTTAATTTCAGGGCGCCAGAGATTGAAAGTTCAGTTAAAAAGGTAACGTTAAAGCCTGTTTTATTCGGCAAGTTTTCACCTTCGCTCACTCACAAAGATATGGAAATATTTTATCATCAAATTGCAGCACATCCTCTGGGACCTCTCCACCAACGTCGCTGCTCTTTATCTTGTATAATTAATAAATGTATCGCCATTCTTGAAAAAGTCTTTTATGCTGTGATTTTTACCATTGGATTTCAAATAGGTTTGAAGTTAGGACACCATTGGGGTTGTCCTAAAGTTAAGACAGCTTTTAGGATTTTTTGTCGAGTTCTTTAATACCCGTTTCCTATCCATAGTGTCATTCTGTAATAGCTTTTGTCGTAAATGAGGTCCTAACTGAAATTGCCATGGTTACCTAACAGATAAGATAGGATTCTGAAGTTACGATCTTTCTGTAATACACCCCCTGGATATGTGAGACTACAGTTTGAATTAATCCCTTTTCTTTGCATTGACTTTCCAGTACAGAATGGCTATTTTGGCATTATCCTGAACATTGTATAAGCATTTGTTTCATGCATCATAGAACAGATGAGAGGCCCCCAGGAGCACGCATAAATGTCACATCCTTTAGATTTTCCTGGCAAAAATGTCCCAAGTCTTTCAAATAACAATTAGTCTACAGGCTAAGTTTCGTTACAAGCTGTTTACACATTGGCAATATAAAAAAGCAATTAATACATGACAATTCTTACATATAGCCCCTTTAATGCTAAGATTAATTTATATTTTCATGCAAGGAAAATGTGGCTCAGATTAAATGATATATTATCTCATTGGATAATTATCATAATCATCCCCTTAAGCAGATTCAATGCAGTTTGTTACTTTTTGTCAGTAGCCTGTAGGAAAGCTAACTACTTCCAATTGCTTGATTATTTTTAACTAAATTATAAGTAAGCCTGGTGAACAAGAGTTTAAAAGTAGCTTGCTCAATAATATAAATGATTGCTACATCAAGTTTTCTATTTTACAAATATGAATCAGTACCATGACATATGCAGAGTGTAGCCAATGGTGTATTGTCTTCTTTTACAAAATCCTACATTGGCCAACATCCAAACAATGGCCACAATCTGAAATGCACATCATATATATGCTATCAGCACATAAGTGATCTGAATGTGTGTCTCTATGTCTGCTGTGTGATTAAATAGAGCATGTGAATATGTATGTACGTGATTTCTCCAATCGTGAAGACAGTGATTGCTGCTTATTTATGATAATGCAATATTCGTGCCCTTCAGAGGAAGCAGGTCAAATCCTCTCTAAACCAGTGATAAAGATGCATACACCTCCCACACTGTGAAATTACATAAAACATGCAATATGACAGAATCAAATATGCATAATGGGATTTTTCCCATGAGGGTGAGGGTATGGTGAGGAAAGGACAGAAGAGTGTCATCAAGACACCAGTATAACAATTAATAATCTGAATAATATCCGTTTAAAGAGTGAGAAAATGATTTACAGTAAATGCACAAATAGGAAATTCTTTCCTACACACATCTCTCTCTCACTCACACAAACACTTTTGATTGCAGTAGCATCAATCAGCAGTTGGTTGCGTGATATGATCTATTAATTTGCCTTTTGTTTGATATTCTCATTATGCCACAATGTTAACGAACACAAACACTGCATGCTGTGTTATGCAAATGGAGCCTAACTCTCCCCACCTCTAATAGTTTGTTCTCATTTAAGGGGCCAGAGGTCACTCTCTTCTTGTATCGGCAACACCATCTGACAAGGGGGCTCGACCTGCTGTTGTCTTACAAATGAAGGGAGAGAAAAGCTCAGCCAGAGGAACGGTTCTCTATTTAATTAAAGTAACGATTTTATTATCAATCACAATTGGCATTTGAGAAAGTTACACGCACAGAGTTGAAAACATGACCTGTGTATTTACTTCTCACTCACATAAATCTTTTATTTTTCTGTTTCATATATTGATTTTTTTTTTTAACCCCATTTTATTGCACCGAAAACAGAAAAAAATCAATATATCAAACATTAAATTCATATGTAATGAATTTCCATAAAAAAAAATAAAAAAATAAAAAAAACCCTGTATTGAATAATTGATGTGCTTTTTATGTAGAAAAGGCAACAGGAAATGGTTCAGTGTTGTTATGCAGATTTTTAACTTTAAATTTTGGGGGAAAAAATGAATATGCTTGTGTTTTATTTCTACAAAAGGGATACTTCTATATCAGGATTTCAAAAATATGCTCTACTAAAGCCCAAATGCTTCAACTATATTATCATTATAACTGAATTAATTACACAATGCCATCATAGCATTAATTAAACCCATTGTTCATTGTCATCATAGAATTAATTATATCCATTGCTAACACTCATTAATGTTTGTGCTGCATTTTGTTTCCCTCCAAAATGATTTACCTTTCTGGTGGATGATATCATCAAGGGATACTGCAAAAGGCAGGATGGGAAGTGATAGTGTGGACAGGAATGTTGAAACATTGGGCTCTGGAATATTTCTTAATAAGAGGCCTGTTGCAAAAACTGTAAAATCCATACAAACTAGGGATGTGCAAGACTAGTTGACTAAACAATGTGCTTAGTCGACATTGGAAATGCTAGTAAATTAAAGAAAATGCACATTTATGTTTTTTACAAAGGCATTTTAAAAATATTACATTATTCAGGAGTGGGAAACAAAATCATTTAATTTTACCTCAGACTGTGTTTGTTTTCTCTGTGCACTTGCAGCGAATGACAAGCAAAGTGAGGGAGTATTTTAGCTTAGAAGAAAACAGTTTTGTGTAGAATTTGTCCAAATGCATATAACAATTAAGCTTGCTTATAGGCTTGTTTTATTATTATTATGAGGGACAGTACCGATACAAATTTTTATACCAGTTTAAAGCGGAAACATTATGAATGAAACTTACTTGACCACAACAGCTCATATATCAATATTCTAACATATGGAATACCCTCAATAATGTATATTTGCCAATGCATGTCAAGATTTTCTTGCGATTTTGCCGCCTGTCATGTGTACAGATACTTTCCATACACAAAAAGCAGGTTCAAATACAGTGTAAGCAATGGCTGTGATAAACAACAATACCTTGACATGTGCTGACTTATGTTAACTAACTTTTATTTGAGGAATTCTGTTTATAAAATTGAGTTTGTACTTTATGCTCCTGCACTTCCCACCAAGTCATATAGGTTAATGTTAATTAAGTGAACATTAATGTGCAATGTTAAAGTAGGTTAAGTTAATGAACAATTATCTTAATGCAAATCAAGCATTGTGCATATATATGAACTATTTTTGAGCAGCATTCTGTATGGGATTTGATGTTATATAAATAGGCTATTTCAAATGGATAGACTTTTTTTGACTGTCTTCTGGGGGTTTCTTAGACCAGTCGACTTGTCGGTTACAGAATTTCCATTCAAACGTTATGGAAATTAGTCGTGGCGCAAATCACTAATGCAAACCAATTTGGAGAAATGATTTAAAATTCACTCATATGTTCAGTTAATTGTGGTATTATTACTGAACATCATTTTGATTTAAAATCATTAAAATTTACATTTAATATTTTATTCAATATATTAAGACATTTGATGGGGAATTGAAAATGTAGGCACTGTAGGAATGATCCAAATACAATATTTATTTCATACACCATGAAATAAAGTCTGTCACTTCTTACTTATCAAAGCTGGGAGATTGGGCTCTAGGATACTGCTTTGTTTAGTTTATTATTATTATTATTGGTCATTCAACCTGATTTAATTGTTTGTACACAATGTGCACAAATTCTACATTTTACCTATCGTCCCACTTTCTCCATTCAGCACACAAAAAGTTATAGAATTGTATTTCACGTTCTGTGGAACTACACAACAGGAGGAAGAGCGAGATGGACATGGAGAAATGTCCTACTGCTTCCTCATCTTTGAATTAATAGAGCAACAGGACTTCAAGCCTGTTCACAGCTCTGGGATAAAACACAGCCTCACTCCCCAGTCAGTTATCAGCTCTTTGTGGATTGTAGGAAACTGCACTAATAATGTCCAGCAACGCAGTCATGGTCCCTAATTAAAACACTTCCCAGTGGGAGTACACAGGAATGGACAGAGAAAGACAACGAAGAGGAGAGACAGACAGAGTGCGGGATGGATTAGTGAGGGCCCAGGGACACATAAAGAGGTGGAGCCACAGCTGGAACGGTCATGCTGCCAGGAAGAGATGTGAAATATGAAAAAGACGAACTGGGGAAAAGATGAGCATGGAATAAGAACATGAGACGTATGCGTATATATACACAACGTAAAAATATTTTTCTATATATACTGTATATATTCCCTTTCAGGGAAACGCATGTCTAAAATAGGCAGGTCTTGACCGCATTACAGTTCCATATCACTTCGCCAAATGATTTCAGTTATTTCAAAAGGTCCTTACAGCCTATAACAGCAAAAGAAACAAAACCCACAACGACACCGACCAAGCAAATAAATATAGTAAACTATAGGATGAAAACGATAAATTACTGTCATGATTTTTGCCACAAAATATGTTTTATTGTGTCCTGAAAGTGCATACTCTCTTTTCTCTCTCTCTTTCAAACATACACACGTAACGTTGGTACGAACACACACTCATACAGAAACGTTTGGTGAGCGCTGATCTGACGAATAAATCAGTAAAATGACTCACCAGCAAGGTAATAACTGCGATTCTTGAGGTATATAGTTTTGTTTCGCTATTAGTAGAGACAGTGCTGCCGTGAGAGAGGCACAGACACTCAGGTAGGCTAATTCACGTATGCTGCTTGTTCTCTCTCTCTATGCATTAATAACTGTGTTAATAAGTGCGTTAATAACTGTATAAATGGTATTATTCTGCTGTCAAGTCTCAAGCCTCTGTTACTAGTTCTGAAATGACATTTTGGAATTAGTAACGGAGGCTTGGGATGAGATGCGTAAGAAATTAGTCCCACACACAAGAGTGTTTTAAGGACAAAAACCTGAAAATGTCTTGAAATACAACATCGGAACAGTGCCTTGAGGCGTGGTAACCGTAGTATAAGCGGAATAAGTGACTCCAGGCCATTGAGTTCTTAGAAAATAATGCACTCCCGACACTTTGCGTCGTGGACGCATTACCACCTCGGGTGTGCATTATTTTCTAAGAATTCAATGGCCCATCGTCAATCATTCCTTACATATTATATTTAATATATATATATATATATATATATATATATATATATATATATATATATATATATATATATATATATATATAGACACACACAGAATGTATAAACATTATACATATAGTACTTCTATGAGACTCTTTGCCACTGGCCCCGTTGATATGTATGAGTGTGTGTTTATCTGAATGTGTGTGGTGTACAAGGACAGCAGATGTGTTGATAAATGTGCTGCCATCAAGGCTACAGTATGATGTGTCATTGAAAGCCTAGTGATCAGACATCCTCTCTCTCTCTCTTTCCCAATTACACATACATACACAAGCACACACATTTGCATTGTCATTCCTGATGCATCACTCAAACAAAACGAAACAAAACAAAACAACCTAATATCTAAAGCAGGGTCGAAAAGTTTGAGAAATGCTTCTTTTTTGCTTTCTACTACAATTTCATGCAGCATTTTAACTATATTATCAGCATGAAAAACTTAATTATATTATCCAGAACATTTGAAAATCCTTCAAAAAGCATTTTGTGCTTCAATGGAAGCAAAAACATCTGACCTTTTATATAATGCAGTTCAAATGATCAGTGTCACAAATTTGAGAAAAGTAAAGGAATAAATAATAATACATACTGTATCCTACTTCATTTTACATCATAACTTTTTTTTATTATTATTTTATGTAAAATTTTGATTTTGAGGAAAAAAACAAATATCACATGCATCATATAATTTTTTTTCATTTTGTAATAATATATATATATATATTATTACATATATATATATTATTCATATATATATATATATATATATATATATATATATATATATATATGAAGAGAAGAGAAGAGAAAAAGATTTTTGTTTATGTATTCATTCATAAAAAAGAATTTAAAAAAATCCTAAAATTAAAACCTGTTTATTTTTATTTCATTTAATTTTATGTGATCTCAATTAAATGTCAGACATTTTGACCCCACTATCTGCTGACTAAAAATAGACAGCACATGACGGCATGCTGTATTTCCACACCAATCCCTGTTTTCATACCGAAGAAACAGCCGCACAGCCCCAAAACTGATTTGTTCACTGTAGGTGATCTTCATTAAATAATGTAGCCCGTTAACAACAGAGTACTAGATCCTGTTTGGACAATTTCAGTGCATTTGAAGGCCATTAGAGCCTTGTGCTATGTGTGGAGAAAATCACTAATGAACAGAGCGTTATATTAGTCTCTTAATAACCGTGTGTCTATCTGTGTAGCAGCTAGTCCCACTGCAGTCATTTGCTGCCATTTTCTCGCCTACAGATGCAGTCCGGCTTCACAATTACTCTTCTTCATGATAGTTTCTTGTCAAACAGGAGGCTTCCCCCTATTCAAATGAATGGATATGTGTCCCACCAGAGGCGGAACACAGGCCCCAGATCAGGAAAAAAAAAAAAAGGCCTAGGCATCCATTCAGAGCTCTGTTGTTGCCCTTTTAGTGTGCAGCGGAGCTGGAATGGACGTTAAGAGGCTGCTGGCTCCCCTCAGCATTTGCGTGATGACCTTGATGGGTCAATGGAACGAGAAGCGTGTAATCGGCAACGGTTTTTAGTGAATCTCGGCAGACAATGAGCTGTTTAATTCGCAGGCAAAGAAAGATAGTGTGTGTGAGGAGATGAAATGTATGATAGAGAGAAAGATGTAGAGAGGGGAGAAGAGAGGATGTGACTGTGTGTGCTGGTTGGGGGGTGGGGTATGGGGGGATTAAACTGCAGATGCAGTTATTGATTTCAGCCCTACTGTGTGTTTGCCATTGTAAAAACGCAAGGACACTTTATAGGCCAAACTGATCATACTGACCGTTTTATTCACACTTTCTCTCACACACAGACACACACACACACTGTGGTATGAGGACATTCCATAGATGTAATGGTCTTTATACTGAAATAATGACATTTTCTTGCCCCTAACCCTAATCCAACCCCAAAACCTATACCCATCACAGAAATCTTTTCGCATTTTTACATTTAAAATCGTTTACTATGTTTATTTTGAATTTCGAGGACATTGACATTTCCTCATAATGTAGAGGGCGTGGCCTGAAACCTGAATACACACCACAATATAAGGACGTGGGGTCCTCATAATGTACGTCAAACCACTGCGCACACACACACACACACACACTAATGTTGTCAAAAGTACAAAAGTACCAAGTCGATACTGAAATTTCAAAAATGTGACGCTTTGAGCGCTGTTGAGCGGATTCGTAAACACCTCTGATTGGCCATTGTGTTCACGTACTCAACATATATGTCTGTGATTGGCTACAATGACCGGTCTGCTGATAGACGCCTGCTTTCAAACGCTCCCATAAGTATCTGTGGAAGCGCTCTGTGAAGGGCATCATTGATGTCTATTTACAACATGTTTTTGAAGCGTTGATCATTGTAGCCAATCACAGACATATATGTTGAGCACGTGAACAAAATGGCCAATCAGAGGTGTTTACGAATCTGCTCAACAGAGCTCAAAGCGTCACATTTTTAAAATTTCAGTATCGACTTGGTATCGAAGTCGATACTTTTGACAACTCTAACACACATACATATAAACAAACTCACACACACACACACACACACACACACACACACACACAGCCTGACTAAACCACGTTTTGCTACTTTCTAATGCTAACCTGTTGCACATGGTACTAGAAGTTGACCTAATATTAAAATGGGTTTAGGCTACATGCTTAAAAATGTTGAGTTTCAGTAGTAAACAAGCTTTTAGATGACCTCAAAGTCATGAAATAAAAGACACTTTTGATGTCATGGGGTCTTTAACTAATATAATGCAAAATAATAGAGACAAAAAATGTCATTCCTGTATGCTGTGTTTGGCCACTTATCACACTGTGGCATACAGTGTGAAGCTCTAAGCTAGGATACAAAAACCTAATTACATCATCATATTTTTTCTATCTTCCTAAATTCAGCTAAACTGGCCGAGTGGCCATGGTGGACATCCATCTTGAGAAGTGTGTGTGTGTACGTGGACATTCATTTGGCAGCAAAAGTCTGAATAACTAGTATCAGTCCTCAGTTTTTGTGGCATATGTACAGATAAGCAGTATACAAGTTACATTCTTAGATCACAATGGCTTAAAACTTTGGCTTGAAGCATCAATCAAAAGCTTTTAACATTCAAGGTATGACAGCCATAACTCTAAGGCCCCGTTTACACTATTGCGTTTTTGTTTTAAAACGCCTACGTTTTGTTACGGTTACGCCTGTCATTTACACTACAACCTCGAAAACGGAGACTGTCGAAAACGCTGCAGAGCCTGTTTTAGTTTGAAAACGGCAGGGTTGCATTTCAGTGTAAACGTACCAAAACGGAGACTTTGAAAACGATGGCGTGGCTGCCCACATTAGCTCTGCATATCCTTGACGACCATGTAATGGCTGCCCACGTTCGCTCTGTTATTGTCCGCGTTAACAATAACATAGAGACTGAACTGCAATCTTTGCTGGCTTTGTTGTCATTTTTAGCAGCCATTGTGCAGTTAAACTCAGCATATTTTTAATTCTGCAGCTGCCTACATGCGCAAGAGGCAACTGTGTACACTTGTGCTTGAACAGTCATGTGACATGCTTTTTCGGCCGTATAGTGTAGACAGGGATCGTTTCTGAAACACTGTGGAAATGCCAGTGTAGACCAGGATCATTTTCATTTTAAAGGGCACCTATTATGCCCCTTTTTACAAGATGTAATATTGGTCTTGGGTGTCCTTAGAATGTATTTGTAAAGTTTCAGCACAAAATACCCCACAGTTCATTTATTATAACCATTTGAAAATGTCATTTTTGGGGCCTGATTTAAAAAGAGCTGTTTTGGTGTGTACCACCTTAAATATAAATGAGCTGCATATCCCCGCCCTGCCTTTGGATGAGGGCGTAACTTGCATACCTATGGCAATAACCAGTCGGTAGAAGCAGAATGGCTGAGAGTGAGAGCCCCGCTGTTTTGTATGGCATTCAGCCGTACATGTTTGAACCGGAATCAGACCCAGATGATGAAGAGACTCCGGCAGAAGAAACATAATTGAGAATGGAGCAGGACGTCTCTGAATGGTTATTTGATACATTTATGTACTTATAGAGTTTTAATTGCGTCCCCTTTGCAATTATGGATGTGTAACACACACACACACACACACACACACATACACAGTGATAACGTTCGCGCAATTTTTTGAAACTACAAACACAAATACTGTGATAACGTTTGCTAAGTACGTTAGATACACACTATACAAACAAGGTTTAAATTATATACACAGACATTCTACGACGACGACAACAACTTTAGACGTATTTGTTATTGAATTGGCTGACATCGACTGAAATGACTATTTGCTCAAAAAACATTAAATACACTTACTTCTTCTGGAGGTGACGTTGGATCGCGAACAGTAGGCAACGATCCACACTTGAGGATTAACTTTGAAGCAAGACCTGCTTTGAACTGACCCTCGTTCTCAAAACAGTCAGTCAAAAAATGATTCGTGCAAACATAAACGTATTTTGGAATTTTGAGTGGCGCCTTTCCTTCGTAAATAAAATTCATCCACTGCGTTTTCAGTGGCTCTGATGTCGGAAGTAAGTGAAAACTACTATGTTCATTATTACATCCCACAACAGAACACTTATGTTTCTTAGGAGACATTACCGGCTGTCGTTGAAACAATGGAGGATGGTTGACAGATCACCGACGGCGGGGTCTATGCCAAAACCAGATTGTCAATCAAACCACGTGGGTGGGGCTTAGCGCAATTCTACGTCACAGTGAGAGCAATCTTAGAACAGGGCATTCTGAGACAGTGCTTATGAATTATTGAGATTGTAAAAAAACCACTGGGTGGATTTTTCTCATTCTAGGGTGGTTTTGCTCACACACTGCCAACACACATTTATGGTCAAACACCATGTAAAAGTGAATTTTGCATAATAGGTGCCCTTTAAAACAAAAAATGCACTAGTGTAAACGGGGTCTAAGACACACAGATACACATGTATACTTAACTTATCTAAATGTTGCCTTATATAATTGTACATAATTCATAAAAATTATGTTATAAAATATTACAATAATCTTTCTCTTTTTCAGGTGGTGGACCAAAATTGCAGACTACCTAATCTGGGAGAAACCACAAACTGCTAACTTTTTGTTGTATTGTGCTATATAAATCCTTAATTTCTACCCCATATCTAGAAAAAGCTTAAGCCTTACAGATCTATACTATTTCCAGGCTGCCATTTTTATTATAAATTAACTAGACAGACATTTTAGCTAATGAACTTAAATGAGTCAGATGTTCATTATAGCTAAGAAGTTAAACAAATTGTATATTATCAGTTAATTATTAGTTGACATTGAAAGTCAGAGTCAGTCTAAAAGTTTTGTGCAGTTGGACTTAACATATTTCACCGAAAATAGTAGTGTACACATAGTGTATGATGGACACAGACTCAGATTTTTTTTAGCTTCAGACTATTAGTCCGTTTAGTCAAAGGATATCAAACCTGTTTGATATTTTGAGTTCATTTTAAAACATAACATTTTCATGTCCATACGTCTCCTAGCAACAATGTACATATTTTGTTTGTTGTGTTCATAATCCTCTGTTGTTTAGTTTTACTTTGTAAGCATTTACAAAGTGTATGATGCCTAGTGTTATCAAAACTGTTCATATTGTAAAAGTTGCATACATGCACACACAAACACACACTGACTATGACCCAGCAAATGTGAGCACATGCCAGAACTGTCACAACACACACACACACACAGGAGATGCGGTGGAGCGAACAGCGTGGCAGGTGGCAGTTGTGTGAGACTGGTGTTAATGGCTCACCTGGCACAAGACGTATGCCCATACACAGAGAGAGAGAGAGAGAGAGAGAGAGAAAGGCAGTGGGATGCCAGCTGTTACCCTGGCGACCTGCATGGCTGCGAGGATCCATGAAAAGAGAGTGATACCAAAAGACGTTGTGTGTGTATATGTGTCTGCAGGTGGGCTGGGCTGCCCAGAGGGGAGGCCATGGCAGGCATACTAATCACACTCAGAGATAGAACTGGAGATCACTATATGATACTAGCCAGAGATCACAAACAACATTAAATTAAATCCAATGTACATCCAATGAATGTCCACAAAGTCAGACAAGACTCAAGAAAATGTGCCTCCCTCTGGATACCGAAACTCGAAATATGGAGCTCACATCCAGCACACAAGCAGGAAGAATCACTTCATTGCTCAGAGGTTGTCCTCTCATAGCTCAAGAAAGAGTTCTCTGTTATGTTTCATTAAAGTATCAAGAAGATTCGGCTAAAATTACTCAGCTAAAATAACATCTAAGGAGACTGACATAAAATAGCATTGTGTGACAACCAGCAAATATACGGAAAACCAGAGTGATTGCGAGTGTGATATTGCTCTTAAACAACAGCTCAGTAAGGTAATATTGAGTGACTTATATTTCACTTATCTTACTTTTTGCTCCACCATTGATAATAAATCCTCTCCAAAACAGAATAGTTCCATATCTCTGAGCAACACATGGTGATATTTTGTTTCTGAATGAATCACTGTTTTTGAACAATTCTGCTGAATGATCCAATGGCCCACTCATAAAAGCTGCCACCTCTGCTGTGGACAGTGGCATAAACATACTCAACATAGTCACTAACAATATGTTTCCACTATTTGTGTCTTAATGGTGAAGTATGAAGTTTATTAGTCATTGAGTACTATTAGTATGCCATCATGGATTTATCTCCCCCAAAAAGTGTAAATATTGAGCCTCCCAAGCACCATCAAAACATTCTGTCAGTCTCTTTCTAGATCTGCCATGTCTCTTTCCACCTCAACCTATAGTAGGTCTGGGCGATATATCACATGCAATTGTTACGCGCCTTTCGTCATTAAAGCCAGTTCCCTGATTACCGCTAAATTGCCATCACATGCTTTCAAATGGAGTGGCATTTAATAGACAGAGCCGTAGATCACTGATAAGCCACGCAATATCGCGTTCATATCGCAGATGAATCGCCTTCGATAATGAACGTGATATTGCGTCGCTTGTCAGTGAACTACGGCTCTGTCTATTAAATGCCGCTCCATTTGAAAGCAGGTGATGGCGATTTAGCGGTAATCAGGGAACCGGCTTTACTGACGAAATGCACGTGACAATCGCATGCGATATATCGCCCAGCCCTAACCTATAGTGAGAGTTTGGGGTGTGGCTACTGTAGCAGGTTGAGCAAGAAGGTGTTTAGCCAGTGTGGGACCATTGTTGATGCATTACAATGGAAAAGACATTCAGTTTTGGTTACAGAAGTGAAAGAAAAAATTGAAAGAATAAACATGTCATGAAAATGTCAAAACAAACTGAGCATTGCAGTGCAACACACTTCAAAATAACATCATCATGCACTCACCAAAGACAAATGTTTCAGTTTATATTGTTTACTCTGATGTGTCCAATGTCGACCGCCCCAAACAGTTGTGGTTCTTCATTGTAAAAACTGCACCAAAATCTGTGGTGCAGATACATTGGATGGGTTTATTATAAGCAAGAGGCTATCTTTCCCTCTAGAGAGTGTTTGCTTACTCATGACACATAGCAACACAGCTATATATAAAAAGGGGCGTTTGCAAGGTTTCGCTTTATTTTAGTAATTTCGCTAGATGCCACTAGTGTCTGATACTATATACATCACTTTCAGGAACTAGTCTGGCCAACTAGCAGTTAGTCAAGAGGTAATCAGTTTTCCTTTTCGGAATTCACATTAAATCAATTTATGTACTGTAACTGACATAAAAAAAGTTAAAGTTGACCCATGTTAAAGACAAAATTACAGTACATGACCAACTAGTCTAAGCAGCTGCAAGTGTAAGAGCTCATTCACACAGAATGTGTTTTTGCTTTGAAAAACGCAAGACGCAGGCAGAGCAATGGTCTAAAGACATGTTTTTAAAAGTTTAACTTATTTTAACTTGAGCGCGCGCGTTTTTAGAATGCTGTGTCATGCAAGAGATGCTGCAAAAGACAAAATATGGGATTGTTTACATAGAAAAACAATGGCAAAGTAGAACATTAGAATGGAATAGAAAGCAGCCTTCTCTGTGAACGGCCCCCAATGATGCTAGTGGTGCGAAAATTAAATGAATATCTTGTTTGTTATTTTTGTTTTCTCTAGGTCATACATAATAAGACAGATCTTGTTATGTTTAGATCTTAGACTGGAGATGGTAACATTGCAATTGCAAGTATTTAGGTTACGCATGACCCATTTCCTTGCGTAAATATAGGCTATTAGCTTTACTGTACATGCTGTTTTTTTTGTTGTTTTTTTCTTTGCAAAAATCAAGCTCAAGGCAAACTAATCTGTTTACAGCTACGCACTCAAACACGCGCACTGAAAATTGGACAGCATCCACAGACAACAGCGTGTAACATCTGGCCAGCAGCAGGTTGGCGCATCCAAACATGCAGCTGTGCCTGTGTATATACAAGTGTATGTGTGTTTGAGAATATACAGAAGATGTGCAGTTAAGCTTCAGATCTTTTTAAATACGATCCGCGAGGCTCCACCGGGAGAGGTACGACTCTGTGTACTTACGCTAATTAACCATGAGCACCCGAGATGAATAACCCCCAGGACCACGCTGGTTTTTACAAGACTCTATATCAGTGGAGGAAAACAACGCAGCTGTTTGTGAGTTTTAATTCATTATATGTAAGGATAAAGGATCCTCCACAGTAAGGATAAAATAGATATTATGTAAACAGAAACATTGTTTATGCTTTAATCCAACTTTCTATTGTATGTTTGATCAACATAGATTGTTTGATCAATGTGAATCGTTGCATTTGGTCCCTGCTGGTAGATGTTACAGCTACACCATTCTTTTGCAAATGGATTGATTGATTGGTTGATTGGTTGATTGATTGATTGATTGATTGATTGATTGATTGATTGATTGATTGATTGATTGATTGATTGATTGATTGATTGATTGATTGATTGATTGATTGATTGATTGGTTGATTGATTGATTGATTGATTGATTGATTGATTGATTGATTGATTGATTGATTGGATTGATTGATTGACACTTCAGACACTAGTGTTTGAACAGCCACAAAAGACCATCTACTCTCCACCTACTAACTTCATGCATAAACACTGTGCGAAGTGCGCCAGCCAGACAGGATTTAAACTTTGTCGGCTGGAGAATCAAGATTGGTTTGAAGGCGAAAAACGTACTCAATGTTCTCTCAACATTCCTAATTTCTAACACGTACTCACGGTGTTCGCAGTGGTCTTGTGGCTGTCAGAGCAGAAATGAAAGCTGATGTTTTTCACTCAACTCTGGGCATGTTCATATGTAAATTGCGCTAGCTTGTTTTGTCTATTATTGAAAGAGCTGAAAAAAATACACATACATTTATCCACGCATAGAACCTTCAGGACAGAAATGGTCGAAAGTGGACAAAAGAGACAATGAGACACGGAAATGTGTCTTCCTCATCTACTTGTGATCCGATCGACCAAAACACATCTCAGTACCAGGTGTAAACACGGCCTGAGTGTGAAAACAACCTAAAAAGATAGCTGTCAGTTCTAATCTATTCTCCTTTGAACAAATTCCACAAATCAGACAAAAATGAGACATTTTGTGTGCCACATGGTGAAGATTCACATCCATCCTGTTTTACATCTGATTGTAAAACAATCCTCCCTGTTTAGAAATGGGATGAGAGTGTACCAGAGGGCCATAAACGCTAACGAACAACGCATGTAAAGACTTTGGCTCAGAGTGCCAGTGTGAGGCATTTATCACCAAATGCTGTCTGTAACAGTCCAATAAATGATGAATGATGGAAGGAGGCTTCCACAGCACCTGCTCCCCTCATAACAATGGCAACGGATTAGGACAGGGTTGAGGAAAATGGCAAAACCTGTTAGCTAGAAAGCCAAGATAGAGGTATTGCAACAGAAAGAGAGAGCAACAATTGGAGGATGACGAAAGAGAGTTAGCCCATCTGCTACTACAATGCCGTCCCAAATGCCGCTCCATGGCTGATATTTACATG
The DNA here is from genome assembly GCF_024489055.1 of Chanodichthys erythropterus. NCBI lineage: Eukaryota > Metazoa > Chordata > Actinopteri > Cypriniformes > Xenocyprididae > Chanodichthys > Chanodichthys erythropterus. Next base: position 14,739,632 of record NC_090232.1, read on the forward strand.
AGCTTATATCAGGCATGGCTCACTCCCAATACAAATGTACGAACAAGCAGCTCTACCGGAGCAAAACACGGTAGCCACAAATGCTGTGTAAATAACAATACAGCAGCAATAGGTCAGGTGGGACCAAAGAAAGCTGGTGTTTCCATGGAAATGACAGGATAGAAAGTCCGCCGTATTGCACGGGCACGTGTGCGCACTTAACTCAAACTCATAAACTCAAAAGAAACTTTTACTTTTCAACACTCGAGCCCCCACAGGAGTGAAGCAGCTCCTCATTAATAACAAATTACGAGTGCTAGAGAAACAGCTCGAGACATTACGTGGCCAACACTGAAACTAATCAGCATTCAGACAGGGTGGCTCAGGAATACGCCTGAAGCCACTCAGGCATTCACGGATTGGTTCGTAGCGTATCCAGGGCAGTTCCAACTATAAGCTGGGGAATATGCTTTTCGTTTGTCATGGAGGGCTTTTGACAAGACCATGGAGAGTCTTGACTTGTAGGTAAAATTATGCACATCCTTTTGAAAACAAAGTGTTCTTGTAAGTTTCTTGGCGTAAGACAAAATGTATTAGACAAGGTTTTGAAAGAGTATAATCTAGCATGGCGCATCATTTGGCTTCTAAACAGGCAGGTTTGTTTTAAGGCCTTTGTAAGTCTCTTTGAAGAACCAAAGGGATCCTTGCACTGTGTTTGCATGCAACTGGGAGGGAAAGCCTGTGTACAAAACCCTGCGTGTTTCTGTTTGTGTGTTATGTGTTCTGTTGTTTCCTTCCTCCAGAGGAGTTTGGGAGCATATGGACCAGTTCATTAGAACTAATGTGCCATAATAGTACGTTGCTCACGAGGCTTTTGCACAAAGCATTGCCAGTGATAACAAAGCAATCATTTCTAACAAGCTGCATTAGCATAGAATCAGCTGTGAGAATCCCAGCGGTGAGCTAGTCATCCCTGCTTTCTACAGAAAAGATACATTTCAGCGGGTGAAATTATGAAGCTACAAAGGTGCAGGTCTTTCTTAGAATCTTTTATGTTCATGTTTCATACCTTCACTCGGTCACACCGGCCCCATTTACACAATGTATCCAGCTTAGATGATCTGAACAATTTTAAATTTTAATGCTTCAAGGGAGAGTTCACCCCAAAATGAACCTACTTTCATGTCTGTCCAAACCTGCGGAAGACAAAATAAAATATTGTGGAATTTATTTTAGTTTTTCATACAGTGAGAGTTTTTGACCCCACTGACTTTTACTGTATGACTTTTATTTATTTATCCCTAAAATTAACTATCCTTTTGAAAGAAAGAAAGAAAGAAAGAAAGAAAGAAAGAAAGAAAGAAAGAAAGAAAGAAAGAAAGAAAGAAAGAAAGAAAGAAAGAAAGAAAGAAAGAAAGAAAGAAAGAAAGAAAGAAAGAAAGAAAGAAAGAAAGACTGATGTTCATACCAAATGTTTTTTGGTGATAATCATTTGGAAACTAGCCTATTTAGCATTAGCAACAATTAGCCTATACAGTAGTTTCTCATGTGACTTGATAACATGCAGTTAATCTTTGCTCTCTGAACACCTCGGTAGTAAATCAGCACCCACATAAAAAGCCATTTCTGTGCCTGCAAGATGCTCATGCTTCATTTTTGTTGTCACATTTCCTCTAAAGCTACAGGAAGTGATGGAAGCCAGCCCGTTCACAATGCTGAAACCTCCCTTGCCTTTCTAACCGCTGTTAACTTGCTCTGACAGGGCTGCTTTGCTCTCTGTGCAGGTATCTCACTCCCCACTTCCTCATCCAAGCCTGAGTGCCTTTACAGCCACGAGGAACCTGTTCTTTTTGAATCGCCACACGTGAATGATCAACAGCATCACACAGGCAGCACAGGACATTCTGGGGGTACGTCAGAGAAAAGAAAGGTGGTGATGAGTGATAGATTTACTCCATTATGTTCTGCTCTAGGTCGAGTGTGTGAATAGTCTGATATTATTCCTGCTCATCCTTAAAATAACTATACGAGATCCCCACAGGAAACCACAGCACTGGAAGGGAGACTGACAGAACAAAATAGACAAAGAGGAAGAATGGGATGCAGTGCAGACACTTCCAGGCATATACTACAAGATACTAGAGAGAACAACACATTTATGTGTTTTATTACATTCACTCAAAAAAAGATTTTTTTGATGCTGTTCACTTTATTTAAACAACTTATTTTGATTCAACACCATTGTATTTGGGTTTCTGGTTAAAATGTAATTGCTTCATGTTAAATTGACTTGAAACAATTACTTTTTGACTTAACTTGGTGTTTTCATATTAAAATAACATGTTTCAATCAAATAAACCCAACCAAGACTCAAACAAACAGGACTTTCACTTCCCATCATGCTTTGCAAAGGGGCTGAACTGGGAGAGTAAATGTTGAAATAAAGTGTCCTTTTAATCAAGCAAGATGAGAAAATTGAGAGACTTTTTAATGTTTACTGTTCTATTATGTTGGTATTTAAAAGTTTCTGTTATGTTAATAGTTTTGGGGTTACCACTGAAGTGTTAAGCTTGTGCTTGGGTTGATGACCTGCTAACAACATTTCAAATTACTTTAATAATAAAGCATTCGCTATGGTAGTGTTCTGGATGAAATCAGTATCACTTCTAGACTGCCAACACAAAACATCACATCACAAAAGTTATGTAAATCATACGACTAAAAAAGAAGCATTAATCATAGGATTATTTGTAAAAAAATCAATTTATATGAAAACAATTTTTTTTTTAAACTAAAACCAATCATTCAAGTTAAATGAACACAAGTGATTCTAGTTAGTTTAACATGGATGATTATATCGGGTTTTACTTGATTCACTCATGTGGAACCACTGTCAATGATTGAATTGAGTTGTTTGGACATAACTATTTTACATAGATTCTTCCTTAGTCAGTTGTGTTGTCACAACACAATGATTTTGGATAGTTTAAAAATAAACCTTTAATGTTACTAAAAACTAAGTTGGTTGTGTGGAACCACTTTCCATAATTGACTTGAGTTAGTTTAAAGTATCATTTTTTTGAGTGTTCCTTCGTCCAAACTAAATCGTATAAATCTGACCCAACTGAAACATTCTTAAGGAAATGCCCTTCTAGCAGCATTTATGCACCATCAAAACATTATTATTATTTTTTTTTGTTTTAGTTTTTTTTTTTTCCCCCTCTGGATTCTTCGATGAATACAAAGTTTAAAAGAACAGCAATTGTATTTTTTCTAAAGCCCAAAGTATACTTCACCTTTTACGCATATGCAAGGGTTAGCGTACAGTGTGCGTGATGCAAATTTCAGAAGAGTACATGCGCACTGTACGCACACCACCGGATTTTTGATGCTCAGGTCACACATGGGTATTAAATTGTTTTGCAGTAATTAGTTTGTCCACAAGGTGGCAACTGTGCCCTGGGGGAACAGACTGGAACGCATGCAAGCTACAGCGACAATGCAGGCCTACATAGATGAGATTGTCCGAAGGTTTTAGAAAGTACCCTAACTTGTACAACTCTAGCATGAAAAAATACAAATATATTTACACAACTCATGGCGAGATATTGCTCAAAACTGTGCATGCGTCGAATGCCTGTGTACGCGTACCAGAGATTGTATTATTATAGGGAGATGAGAGGGTCTGTATCTCTTACCACTGGAGAAAGCGTAATGGCTAACTTAATCACATGCGGCACCTCTCACCCTATCGTGTAATGGCCCATGGTCTCCTTTCCTGTAGACCTGGCAGTCTTTACCGCAGCTGCAGCGTTAGCATTAGCCGTTATGCTTTTTTGGCTAGTGGTTGCAGGCTTGTCATCTAGTGGCTTTGACGCATAAGAGTCAAGTGAAGTATACTTTGCAAAGATGTGCGTTCGATTGTGTGTAAAAAAAAAAAAAAAAAAAAAAAAAAAACGGAGTATACCCAGGGCTTTACACTATAAAACAGTTGTACTGTCAATTTTAATAAATTTAATGTGTCTTCGCTGTATTAAAGTATTAATTTCGGTTACACTTTATTTTAAGGTGTTATTGTTATAGTACAAATATATATTTAAGTACAGAGTAATATATAACATATAACATGCACTTACTATAGGGTTAGGATAGGATAAGGGTTTGGTTGAGGGTTAGTTGCATGTAATTATGCATAACTTACTGTTATTACTATGGTAAGTACATGTAACATATGTAACAAGGACACTAAAATAAAGTGTTAGCTTGATTTCTTTGGAAAAAAAAAAAAAAAAAAAAAAAAAATTACTGACAACAAACCGTTGGTAGTGTAATATATTTTAATTAAAACATATATAAAATATTTATATGATTTATAGTGTTGTTCAAGTGAGTGTATTGTATTTATGAAGTTATATTTTAAATTAAATGTATTTATGTATTAATTTATTTATTAATACGTTAAATAAATAACTGAACACTTGACATAGAAATTGTCACACAAGGCACTGGAAAGCCAGGTTTATCATGGAAATGTTATGGAAGAGGATTAGGGCCAAGCAATAATAAAAAAATAAAACCATCTCGAGATTAAAGTTGTTAAATTTCGAGAAAAAAAATCATTAAATTTTGAGAAAAAAGTCGAAATAAAATGTTGAGAATAAACTCGTTAAATTACGAGAAACAAATCGTTAAATTTCAAGAAAAAAAGTTGAGATAAAATGTTGAGAATAAACTTGTTAATTTACGAGAAAAAAACTTGTTAAATTTCGAGAAAAAAGTCGAGATAAAATGTTGAGAATAAAGTCATTAAATTGCAAGAAAAAAGACGTTAAATTACGAGAACAAATTCGTTAAATTACGAGAAAAATTATGTTAAATTTCGAGAAAAAAGTCGAGATAAAATGTTGAGAATAAAGTCATTAAATTACGAGAAAAAAGTCGCTAAATTACAGGAACAAACTCGTTAAATTTTGAGAAAAAAGTTGAGGTAAAATGTTGAGAATAAAGTCATTAAATTACGAGAATAAAGTCATTAAATTATGAGAACAAATTCGTTAAATTACGAGAATAAATTCATTAATTTAATGACTTTATTCTCAATATTTTATCTCGACTTTTTTCTTGAAATTTAATGACATTTTTCTCATAATTTAACAAATTTGTTCTCATAATTTAACAACTTTTTTCTCTAAATTTAATGACTTTATTCTCAACATTTTATCTCGACTTTTTTCTCGAAATTTAATGAGTTTTTTTCTCGTAATTTAACAAGTTTATTCTCAACATTTTATCTCGACTTTTTTCTTGAAATTTAACGAGTTTTTTTTCATTATGTAATGAGTTTATTCTCAACATTTTATCTCGACTTTTTTCTCGAACTTTAACAACTTTAATCTCAAGATGGTTTTATTTTTTTAATTATTGCTTGGCCCTAATCCTATTCCGTAAAATGTACATTTTAAGCAGTGATATTATTATATTATTATTATTATTATTATTATTATTATTTTAATTATATATATATATATATATATATATATATATATATATATATATATATATATATATATATATATATATATATATATATATATATTTGTTTTTTTACATCATGTGATAACATTCATACATGTAGTATAATCAAGGCTTTTTCAGATTCCTCCGAAATGAGGTCAAAACATCCCTAGAGTGACACTTTGGTGGTGCATCGATGACCTGGGCTGGGCCCAACCTAAATCCCAAGATCAGTGAGGCATGGTCCTGATACTCCACTTGATCCCACTCACCAGTGGCAATGGATAATAATTTTAAGACAGATGAGAGCTGATGACATGCAGCCTGGGAAAATCTGCTGTCAACCTGTAAATCTCCATATACATGCAAGAGCCATTTCCCAGTGATTATACTGAGTTGATGGGGCTATCCAGAGAGACACAAGGAGAGAAGGAGGGGCAGCTGGAGCCCTGCTGTGTGAATTCTAATCAAGCCAACCCTTAATCACTGGGTGTGAATGAGGAGTGGGTTTCGTTAAAAGCTGAGCTCTCTTACTAGTATTGCACAGGGATTGATTGCAAAAGAGATTTACAGCCACACCAAAGCACCTTTTTACTCATACCCCTCCATAAACCACAGCAGAGCCACTGAGAAGCCATGGCAACGAAGCCCAGCACGTATGCACATCCCACCGACTGCAGCTCCGACTGGGGAAGAAGAGGATCAGAGCACAACAGAGAGAGAAACGGGAGGAATATACACAACGAATAGTTTGCAAAGGAAGCCAGCAATTAACTGTAGCAAAAAGGGGACGCACTTACTTTCGTCCAAATGCTTTGCGATTCGTTTTGATGATGTCTTGCAGAACATTTTGTATGTCCCGTTTTTCCCAGCCCATGAATAAATGATAAGTCTGCTCTTTAAGAGATATACATCAACAGATTCATGACAGCAGTTGTACAGACGAGCAAAACTGAATACAGGAGGACTGAGAAGGTGCTGTAATCACAGTATACACCTAATGAATTCAGCCTCTAACAAGATAAACATTCTTTGAGGATCACCTATGAACACTTATTGCATATCAGAGCCCTATAAAGAAAATGAATTACACTGTGCACAGATTAGCAACTCACTCCTCAACCCTGCCTTAAATCTACTGATATCCTATAAGAACACACATTAACCATCAACAGACCTGTTTTAAAGGGATAGTTCATCCTGCATTTTATTCACCATCATGTTGTTCTGAATCTTTATAATGTTCCTTCTTCTGTGGAACACCAAACATAAAAAGGATTACAAATTGTGCACTAGATTCCAAATCTTCTGAAGCCATACAATATATTTGTGAAATATAAACAATGATTTGAACTCATAAATAAGTCATTCAGAATAGTTAAGTGGACTGAATCATCTGATTCACTGAAATAGAATGATTAATTCACAAACTGGATATCGCTTCTTCTCTTGTGAACTTTCATCAAAGAGCCAAGAAGAGCTCTCTTGTCAGTCTAAGTCATTAAAGAACAATTCGGAGTCAGACCAGTTTTGTGAACTGTGTCAACTAATTGAAATGTTTTTATTCAAAAGAATGATTCATTCACGAATCGGACATTCTTTTATGAATTTTCATCAAAGGGCCAAGAAGTGCACCTCATTAGTCCAATTGAATCATTCAGACCTTTTTTGTGAACTGGATCAACTGATTCATTGAAAAGATTTAAGAAGCACTGGTTCACAAATTGGACATGAAAACATTCCTCACAATATCATGGCAGTTCGTAAACATTTTAAATTTTGGCAAATTGGCAGCTAATTAACATTAGCATCATTCTTATGAGTCTGGTTCATAAATGAATCTTTAAGTGAATCAGCAGAATCACTGAAAATATTTGATTCAAAAGAACCATTCATAAATATGAATATAATATAGATATAATACTTCTCTCAAGGACTCTCATCGAAGAGCCAAGAAGGACAGATGTCAAGAGCTTCCTCACATTAAAGCTTTTTTTATTGGTATTGGTAACTTTTCTGATACATTTGTGGTATTCTTTTTTTGGAGGCTCATTCCCATGATCACTTTCCAAAAAGTTCACTTTATAACAAAAAGTGGCCAAGGTATTCTTCAAAAATTAATCTCATATTTTTTCCACAGAAGAAAAAAGTCAGAATTTCATTTTGGGGTGAACTTTTTCTTTAACTCCAAAGGATGAAGCGGAGGAACTCTGATGTATTTTTGATTACCTGGCACACTGAAGTTAGAGTTCCACCACTATGGCCATTTGTCGAGAGAGGCTGTTATCACTATGGTAACTAATGGAGGAAGAAGCACTAATTTGCAGGTTTTTACATATCATTCATCCATAGCATATTTCTCCAGATAGTTAGGCTTCCCTCGTGCCCATACACTAGTTGCCTACAAATATGCAAAGGCATTTTTCAGTCTGAGAGGAATCTGAAAATTAGGCCCCACTTTTGAGGCATCCAAAGACAGCCTGATCCGACTGATTGCTGTGTGGCTGTCTAATGCGCCTGACTCGTCAGAGACTAGATATTCAACCCTTCGCACAGACACAAGTGCCTGTCAGGATCTGAAAACGACTGATCATAAAAGAGAGCCAGAAGATAGAAAAAAAAAAGAAGTAGGGACAGAATTGAAATGGCACTAGTTATTGAAGTGAGTAGACATAGCCTTAGTTCATGAATTACGCTCCTTGCTGTCACTGACGACTTATTTGTACTATAATTATATATATATATATATATAAACACACTTTTAAGCCTACTTGACTGATTGGAAAGCCTTGGGAATGACAATTAACCTCGACTGTAAAGTTCTTTTTTATCTAGATGTTGTAGCGATGGCCCTACTGGAGTAAATGACCCATAGCCAAGCTCTCCTTTGTCTAGCAGCCGTATTATCCCTCTATATGGAGTAAAGAGTAATTAGAGTTAATGTTGAAGAGTAGATTCTCCATTCACACACCACTGTAATGATACCATAGTCAAACTGTCAGGGAATTTACACATGGCTATTCACATTGACTAATGACATCGGCTCGCAAGAATCAATGAAGGTCTTGTGAACTGGGATGAGCTTCATTCTTTGTGGTTGGTGACTCATTTTCCTATTCTTTGACTTTACAAGAAAAGGAACTAATGAACATTTTAATAAGCATGTATTCTGTAAATAAATGAAAGATAAATAGTTTACTTTGTGGTCATGTCTGACGCCTGATCAACGTCTACTAAAAATGTCAAGTAAATTGTTAATTTAGCTTTGTACGACAGTAATTAATGAGAATATTGATAATTTGCATGCAGTTGACGCCATACAAAACAAGCCATTTGATGCAGCTTAATAGCCATTATGCAATTTAGCGAACACTTCATCTGGTGTAGCATGTCTGATAGTAACAGGAAACTACATCAGTACAGGCTAAGTAGGTAACGTTGTCATCGCATATGCTTAGTAAGACCACACAAACATTTAAAATATAAATAATATTATGTCAACCTACACTGAAAAAAAAAAAAAAAAATGTAGTGAAATAAATGAAAAGTAAAAATAAAATAAATGTAATTAAAAATATTTTTTTTTTTTTTTTTTTTTTTTGAATAACTTATATTACATTAATATTTATTAGCAGATTTGAGTACATTTCACAAAATTAAGTAAAATCTACATAGCTTCACACTGCTGGTGCTCCCAGCATGCAGCCAGGCATGAATAATTAATAAGGCTGCATGTTTTCACTGTTTGCCACTTTCACTGATGCTGTTGATTTTGTCACGTTTAGGATCTTGCTGTTTTATGATGTCTAGAGTTTAGAATTACCCATTTGTGCTCAAAAATTAGCAATTGATTGTTACCGTTGTTGTGTCTTGGGTACCAAGAATTGGAGTCTGTGCATGCGCGTCTCGGTTTTGTTGTTTTCCAAGATAATGCCATGGTTATGGACTCTTATTTTGATATTCTGTTTCCCTGCTCTGTTTAGTTTCGGTTTGTGTTCCTCATTTGTTTATATTGTTACTTATAACTTGCGCCTTGTATTTATATTCCCTGTTATGCTCAGTACCTTCTTGTTTCTTGTTTATGATTTACATGGTCAGTTCTCATATGTTGTTCCTGTGACTGTCTATTTGTATCTTCTTCGTCTTTATGGCTCCTGACTACCCATAACAGATAATGTTTGAGAGTGTAACAACATGCAATCTAGTCACATCATTGGGTTTTAAAATCATGTCTTAAAGAAAAATCTATATTTATGTAATAAATGTTTAACTTATATGTATTTATTGTTCATTTTAAGCATTACTTTTACTTTTTACTTTTTTACTTCTTACTATTTTATCATATAGATACCATTATATTTTTTTCAGTGTAATTTCTAACTTAATGAGTTCTTTTCCCTTTCATTTAGTTTTATACTGAAAAATCATATGACAATCACAATGCATAAGAGTCAATATGAAATTAAAATGTACTTTTTTTTAAAAACTACTGTTCCTGGGAGGAGGGAGACAGTAGTTGAAAAACAGCATAAAAAAAAAAAAAATCAAAAGAACCAACATGTTCTCCATATGCTTATATAGGTCATTTGTCACTTCCCTGAAATACGACCCATAGGAGCGTTTACTAAAGTTGCGCCCCATCAACGCCCCATTCCCTTTTATCTGCATCATATTTCGGATTTTGCGTAGCTCAATTGGCAAAGCATTGCAATATATAACAATATACAATCATGTGATCATGCAATCGTGGGTTCGATCCCAGGGAACTCATGTGCTCATAAAGTATATGCACTATATGTCAGGGTTCTGTCACTTCTGTCTAGTTTATTTCTTGGTTTTGTGACAGAGCTCTGACACTCCCGTTCTTGTCCTTTTTTTTTTGTGAGCGTACGGTCTCGAGTGTTCTCGGGCCGTGCGCTCTCTTGTCTGCATGTCTTGTTTCATGTTGGGAGCGTGGCGTTCGGATCCCGGCACTCGTGTCTAGTTTGGTTTCGTGTCGGGATTCGGACACTCGCGCTCCCTGTCCTGTCTTTTATTGTGAGCGCACGGTCGAGTGTCCTTTCACTTGCCATGTGTTCTTGTCTTGTGTTTTGTGAAGCGCCTGGTCGGTTCTTATTGGCCAGGCGCACTTGTATTGTCATGTTTTGTGTAGCACACGGTTGTTTCCACCTGCCGTGTGCTTTCATGTTGTGTTTTTGCCTTGTGTTGTGTCTCATGTTGTCTTGTAGTCGTTAATAAAAAATTTAAAAAAAAGAGTATTGCTAAATGGAAATAGGACAAATGGTGTAAAAAGTCCACACATTGCATTTAAATGAACACATTTTGATTAACGCCAGTCATACGTCATTTCATGACGACAGACGTAACACAAACTGTCGTCAGCTACAGAGCGCATGACTTTAAAATGTAATTATAGGTCATAATAAGGTGGTTGAAAAATTACCTATAGGGTCGTTTTTTTTTTTGTTGTTGTTTGTTTTGTTTTTTTTTGGAGGACAGTCTCAAAAGAACACATGTAGATCCACTGAACATGCACAACTGAGATATAACTTGCATTAAAAATGCTGGTCCAGCTTTATATTAGGTGCCTTAACTACTACCTGTATGTACTTACATCAAAACATAAGTACAATGTACTTACTGTGTTCATTTTGTATTGCAAAACACTTTTTCTGCAATTGAGGTGGGATACGGGTATAGTTATAGGGACAGGTTTGGTGGTATAGGTTGGTATAAGGGATGGGTCAACAGAGTAATTATATATGTAATTACAGAAATTAATTACAGATGTAATTACATGCAGGCATTTTTATATATATGTAAAGTATAATGTAAAGACGTGTATGTACACAATAAGTGCATTGTATCAAATGATTTAAATGTAAATACATAGTAGTTAAGGCCACCTAATATAAAGTGGGACCAAAATGCTTTGTGGAAGCTTGTTTTTGGTTATTTTTGGAAAGATATTTTGGAGGTAACAACATCCCTCTTGTATACTCTCTGTAAGTGAGATTCATCGAGCTGGAGCTGAGTGTCCTGTCCTTTGGGAACTTTTTTGGCACTGAATCTTATCAGTTCACTAATATGAGAAAGCTGCCATGATACTTCCCAACCCCCATGTCACACACTGAATCCTGGACAAAACAGAACATGAAGTTAAAGAGACTTCATCTTAATCTCAGTTTTTTTTTAGTTTTAGTTCTCAGTTTGATCTTTTCAATGTATATGATTACCGTTAGCTACTAGCTTAACAGTATTGTTTAAAACTTCAAATCAGTACAAACATGGTGCATTAAAGTTTGTTTTGTTCTAAGACCTTTTGAGCTGAATTCAACGTAAGAAATTGTTACTTTCCAAAGCTATCTCACAACCAATTCATACGTATTTTACGAGGTGGCTAATTCGTACTAATTCTCACTCATACAAATTCATATGTTACTTTCCTATAATTCTGACATACCTACCATATCTCTCACAGTGCATCTGAAATCATCAAATCTACCCTTGTCTTATTCACATCTGTGCGTAAAACTTGCAAAGTTATCATAAATTTGCATTTATATTATATATATATATCTTCTGAGTCAAATCCAATCTACCCAGATACATAAATCTGTTCCAAAAAAATAATATTGTTTAAATTGTGTAACACTGGCCCATTGCTGCTTTCAGCGGTTAATTCACATCTTGAAGAGGTTCAAAAACATTTACAAGCATGTCACAAAGTGCATCAAAATGTCTGGTTCAACTAAATCTAATTCAAATGCTGACACGTAAACAAACTGAAGACAGATCTAGAGTCACTCTAAAATCCTTCCCATTATTGACTTTGAGCTCTTAAAGGAACTACCCACAATCCCCCTCTCCCTCCCAGTACAATAAATCCACCTAGTTAAAGATAGCACGGGCCATGACAATCACATTATTCCTTATCAACGATTCAAACTCCAGAAGAACCACACAGAGTGATGAGCTATAGATCTTTGTCATATCCAGTGTTCAATGCCCTACATATACCTGCTCAAGGATATTTACCTAATGAAACCAACACCGGCACATAACGATCGGATGGACTCGGACATAAAACCTGAGCAAATGTGACTGTAATGCTTGAATATGAGGTGAGCAAACATTGACAATACACTCGTCATATTGTCTACTTGTCGAGAGACCAATTATAGAAATACAGCAAATCAATGTCAGTGAATGGAAGAGAAAGATGGGGGGATGAAGAGATGAGGGGCTGTTCCTGGAGGAAAGCAGCAACACATACCAACATTTCATCCCCTCATATCACACATTATTGCTGCATCGATTCGTTGTCATTGATTAGCGATATTCGTGTTGAGCTGTTTTATTTAGAGTGCGCATCAGTGTGTGTGTGTGTTCTGCACAGGTAGGAAATGAAAATCTCAAATCTCAATTCAGATGGAAAACATTGACCTGGGAGAAGTTAGGAAGGCCTGATTTGCTAGCACAATTTTTCTTTCTCCTCTTTTGCTCTTTCCTCCTCTCTTTCTCTCTCTCTCTGGGAGTCATTAACATCCCTAAGAACTCCATTAACGATACTGATAACCCTCTGCATCATAGAGACAGCTAGAGTGTAGCACCCCACTGACATGCACACACACACACACACAGACACACACACAAATGTGTTTGCACGCGTTAACTTTTTATCCTTAAACAGCTTTCGCTGCATCAGCCCAACAGCACTAGCAAATGCAAACAGTGATTTACCTTATGTTGTTATTTATTCATTATTTGTGAGCCATCAATGGTTATAAGTTTTACGAATAGTGTTGCATAAAAGCAATAACACACTCACAATCAAGAACAACAGCAGTTTTGCTTGTGTGACATTGCTTAATCATGAATATGGAAACATGATATAACGGATAAAAACATGAAAATTCTGAATAAAAATTTTATATAAAGCCGCGTTTCCACTGAAATTACCCAGAACAATTTGTCCCAGGAACTTTTCCCCACAGACTTATTGCTAGCTGCGATTGCTGGTGACGTAGACTTTCCAGTTTCAGCTGGATTTCGTCCTCCGCATAAAAGCTTATTAAAGCCTGAACCTCATTGTCGGTCCATCAGTCGTATTTTTTAAACTCCATTGTTGATTCGAAATTGCAAACAACTCTTACTGCACACACCGCAACAGACTTTAAAAAACGATGGATGACATAAAATGCTGCGTGGAGTCAACCAATCAAAATGCTGTTTGAACTCCTCAACCAATCAGGGCTGCGTTTCCCAAAAGCATCGTAAGCCTAAGTTGATCGTAAAAACGATCGTACGAGTGATCTTAATATTAAGGTCTGTTTCCCAAAAGCATCGTAACTTAAGTTGCACTTGAAAATGATCGTAGATCTTCGAGTGCTCAGGAGTAATCGTTAAGCCCTAAGTGCATCGTAAGAAGACAGAGTTATGAGGTCACCTACAGGACAACCGGCAGATTACACCTTTATTCAAGTGCAATGTGTATAACATAGCTAAGGTTTTGACTGTATTCCTCTTAAGTCCTCTTTGTTGTTTAATATGAAAAGAAAACGGAAGAAAATAAAAAAATAAAAATACACATGATGTCATAAATAGTGCTGATAAAACATGTCTGCAATAAAAAAATTGTCTGTACACCTGTAGAAATTGGCTAGATGAAGTACATAATTTGTACTACTGTCACCCTATATACCCTTTATATAGGCTTTATATAGGCCTACCACCCATGGCCTAAAGCTCTATGAAATACTATAGGAGTTCTTCCAAATGTTTCTGAAGTGACTGACTTTTTTCAACTATAAACTAAATTTTAAAACATAAACAAGTTTAGATATTAACTTCAAAAACACTGAATCACAGTTTGATTGATTTCACACACACACACACACACACACACACACACACACACACACACACACACACACACACACACACACACACACACACACACATATACACATATATATATATAAACTATAATTAATTTAAGTTAAATATAGACACTATAGTTAATTTATGTAAGTGAGAATGACAAAATAAAGTAAACTGTGACATATTATGCCCAAAAATTCTTCATACAGTGGACTACCAGTAAAATTGATACAAATTTGGAACCAAAAATTATTCAGACACTTTGACCTTACCATGTTTTGCTAAAGTGTTATTTGAGATCTTGTCATTTTTTACTACCATTAAAAAAAAATAAAAAAATAAAAAAACTATAGTGAATAATCTGTAATAATGAATGAAATGTTCAAGGTGTCTGAATAAATTGTGGTTTGACTGTGTGTGTATATATATGAAGACTTCAGATGCAAAAGCCTCTAAGTGCCATCTGAAATTTTCTTATAAAATGAACAGTTTTATCAAGCTTGTAGGCCTATGTTTATGTTCAGTTATTTCACATTAATGGAAAAGAAAATGACCTATTAATTGCCATTAAAGTGAAATTACTGAACCTAAACATACAAGCTTGATAAAAATGCTAATTTTAGAAGAACATTTCAGACGGCACTTAGAGGCTTTTGCATCTGAAGTCTTCACATATATATATATATATATATATATATATATATATATATATATATATATATATATAGCTTAAAGAAATCGTCTGAAAATTACATCTTTGTTTAGCTCTACCTCCTCCAGAAGAACATTAATTTAATCTTTTTGAAAGGTATCTTTATTTATTTATTTATTTTAAACCACATCAGGTGACGATTATTAGGTTAAACGTTAAAGGATACGATTTTATAAGGTAATATTCAGCACTTGAGAAACGGACAGCGACTCTTAAGTAGCACGTAGAGCGCGTTCTCGCGCGTTCATGTTAAGGGCATTTTTAGGAAACGCACGTGGAATTGCAGCGAGCGTTCGTAACCTCGCACTTAGAAAGCGCTCTTAAGAGCTAAGATACATCGTTATTGGGAAACCCAGCCAAGTATGTTCAGCGCCCAAGTCCCACCCCTGATAGTTACGGAAAAAGTACTACCTCACGAGCAGGTACTTTCTGAGGGGGAATTTTTTTACCTGGAACTTCATTTAGACCCTGGTTCCTGTGGTCAAAACACACATCGAGTACCACCCCAAAGTCCCTAGTTCCTGGGCAAAGTTCCTGCGGTGGAAACACGGCTTAATATAGTGATGAATTATAAAATACATGCTATCATTTGCAAAGGTTAAGGTTACTGAGATTCTGCTGACATTGAAATTTTTCACTCTTTGTTATATTGCACTCTTCACTCTTTGTTATACTGCAGCCATTTGCTAAAATCATTTAAGTTCTTTTTTTTTCCTCATTAATTTACACACAGCACCCCATATTGACAGAAAAAACACAGAATTGTTGACATTTTTGCAGATTTATTAAAAAAGAAAAACTGAAATATCACATGGTCCTAAGTATTCAGTCCCTTTCCTCAGTATTTAGTAGAAGCACCCTTTTGATCTAATACAGCCATGAGTCTTTTTGGGAAAGATGCAACAAGTTTTTCACACCTGGAATTGGGGATCCTCTGCCATTCCTCCTTGCAGATCCTCTCCAGTTCTGTCAGGTTGGATGGTAAACGTTGGTGGACAGCCATTTTTAGGTCTCTCCAGAGATGCTAAATTGGGTTTAAGTCAGGGCTCTGGCTGGGCCATTCAAGAACAGTCACAGAGTTGTTGTGAAGCCACTCCTTCATTTTAGTTGTGTGCTTAGGGTCATTGTCTTGTTGGAAGGTAAACCTTCGGCCCAGTGTGAGGTCCTGAGCACTCTGGAGAAGGTTTTCGTCCAGAGACTAGAGAATCTTATTTCTCACCATCTTAACAAACTCCATGCGGGCTTTCATGTGTTTTGCACTGAGGAGAGGCTTTCGTCGGGCCACTCTGCCATAAAGCCCTGACTGGTGGAGGGCTGCAGTGATGGTTGACTTTCTACAACTTTCTCCCATCTCCCGACTGCATCTCTGGAGCTCAGCCACAGTGATCTTTGGGTTCTTCTTTACCTCTCTCACCAAGGCTCTCACCAGATCTAGGAAGGGTTCTGGTCGTCCCAAATGTCTTCCATTTAAGGATTATGGAAGCCACTGTGCTCTTAGGAACCTTAAGTGCAGCAGAATTTTTTTTGTAACCTTGGCCAGATCTGTATCTTGCCACAATTCTGTATCTGAGCTCTTCAGGCAGTTCCTTTGACCTCATGATTCTCATTTGCTCTGACATGCACTGTGAGCTGTAAGGTCTTATATAGACAGGTGTGTGGCTTTCCTAATCAAGTCCAATCAGTATAATCAAACACAGCTGGACTCAAATGAAGGTGTAGAACCATCTCAAGGATGATCAGAAGAAATGGACAGCACCTGAGTTAAATATATGAGTGTCACAGCAAAGGGTCTGAATACTTGGGACCATGTGATATTTCAGTTTTTCTTTTTTAATAAATCTGCAAACATTTCAACAATTCTGTGGGGTTTTTTTTCTGTCAATATGGGGTGCTCTGTGTACATTAATGAGGAAAAAAATGAACTTAAATGATTTTAGCAAGTGGCTGCAATATAACAAAGAATGAAAAATTTAAGGGGGTCTGAATACTTTCCGTACCCACTGTGTATATATATATATATATATATATATATATATATATATATATATATATATATATATATATATATATATATATATATATATATATATATATATATATGCAAAAAACAAAGCTGATTTGCTTTACTTTCATTTTTATTTATTATTTGTGAACAGTCAATGGCTTTATGAATATACTGTTGTATCAAAGACTACATCCCCCATAATCCATTGCCTGGACTCATTAGCAATCATTGCCTTCAGCTGTTGCTCATTGGCCTTGTTCACTTTGTCTATATAAGCCTAGTCAATTCAGTCATTCATTGCTAAGTCTTGCCATATGTCACTCTGCAATTCAAAGCATTTCCTTCATGTCTCTTGGTGTTTTGACTCCCTGCCTGTTATTCTGGAATACCCTTTTGCTATGTTTATTTCCTTGTTGTTTTTGTTTGGATCGATTGCCTGTGTCTATGATCTTTTGCTTGTTTCTGGATTACATCTTTGGATTAACCTTCAATAAATACTGCATTTGGATCCTCAGCCTTCATGTCTTCACATGTGCAGTATCTGATCACTGTTCTGTTCCTGAATTAATGAATGCTTTGAGTTAAGTAAATTATTCAATTAATTACTCATAAAGAAAGTCAATTTTTAGTTCCTGAATGTATCAGTGGTATTGAATGGAATGAATGATTCAATGACTCACTCATTAAGACAATCACTTATCGTTAATGACAAAATGATGTAATCTGCAAAAAGTCACTGCAAAAATCCCAAACAAAAATGCATGGAGACACAGTATTATGTCTAAATTGTAAGCTATTTAAAAACTTGTTTATTAAACAGTTTTATAAAAGCAGTATCAAATTTCCAATCATGCTGTTGGATTGAATATAATTTACACATTAATTCACCTGTAGTTTGTAGGCTATTCTGGTTATAATGACTAAATCAACCTAACTACCGTGGGTTACACTAACAAATGTAATATTGAGGGCTAGATCAGTTAGGAAAAAAAACCTTTTTAATTTAACAACAGCATATTTAACTCTCTACAGTGAACCACTGTACATTTTGGTACCTTTTATGTTAGTGAGAGAGACAGAGAGAGAGAAAAAAAAAAGTGTAAGATGGGACTGTGAGTGCTTTGAGGTGATTGGTTTTTGCATTTGTAATTCCATCGTATGAATAATTTCTTGCCTGCTCTCTGAAATCACGCTGAGTTGGGTTTCTGAGACTGAGGGGGGAAAAATATGGGTACTTGTCCTTTATAGAGTGGTACACATGAGGGTTGTTCTCAACTATAAAACAGCATTTAAAAACAGCTTGACTTCATATAATGGAATACATGCTGAAGATATTCTGTGCTAACGGCAGTCCTTGGCGTATTGGTATATATGTATAGTGGTAGTTATTACATAAAGGCACGTATTTCCTCCATTAAACCAGTGGGCGGAATGGCTCTTTTCTATAGTCATGTAAAAACCATGTTTTTCTCTCCTTTGGGAAAGTTCAGCAAGGTGTGCGGAGACAGCCTGTCATTGAGAAAGCTCCTGTGTGTGTGCGAGAAAAGGTGAAAAACAAGGCTCAGCCCCCCATTGTGGCTGCATAGAGGCAGGTAGTTACTGTATTCTATTGTGCCGCAGGGCTTTTGAAAAGGCTGTTAGCAGCCTAGGCTAGTTTATGCTTTTCCTGCCCCTTGGCACTCACATTGTCATGATATGGGCAAGCAATGATGCCAGTATGCGTGTATGTGTGCTTCTATTTCCATTTCCCTTGCTCAGACGCACAAAAACACACCCAGACACACATACACAGGATGATACTAGGTGACTGTGACACCATGTCCTGATTATTCTCTGGCTGTGGGAAAACATTGGAGGTTGAAATGACTCAAGTGCATTGGAAATATCACAGGCTTTATCCAGTGTTGATCTCGTCAACGAAGGTGAAAACGGCCATTAAGCTTCTTAATAAAGAAGATGAGATGAAAATGGCTGGAAATAATGTCCTAACAATGTTTTGAAGAAGAAATATCTAGAGAATGTAATCATTTCATATAATCCATTTATAGTAAATCATGTCTGTTACTGACCTGCTTGAACTGTGAATTAACTGTTGTGCATTAACTGTTGTGCATCTCTGAGCAGTGGTGTTTCATTCGTAAATGAATGATTTTTTTTTTTTTTTTTTTTAACAAATCAGTTGAGTGAATAATTCAATTAATTGGAGTGGAATCAAAAAGTCACTTCTTTCAATTCTGTATGAAACAGTGTGTTTGAACGAATCAGAAGAATGATGTAACAAGCAAAAACAAATTTTTATAAATTTTTTATTTAACCATTATTTAACCATTTGTATTAATTATTTGTGAGCAGTCAATGGTTTTATGAATATACTGTTGCATAAAAGTGTATCAAAGACTACATCCCCCATAATCCATTGCCTAGACTCATTAGCAATCATTGCCTTCAGCTGTTGCTCAGTGGCCTTGTGTGTGTGTGTGTGTGTGTGTGTGTGTGTGTGTGTGTGTGTGTGTGTGTGTGTGTGTGTGTGTGTGTGTGTGTGTGTGTGTGTGTGTGTATATATATATATATATATATATATATATATATGTTATTTTAAATTGTAATAGTGTTTCTCAATGTTTGATCAAACATTGGTGAGCATAAGAGACTTCTTTCAAAATATTTTTAAAAATCTTACTGACCCTAAACGTTTGAATGGTATGTGTAAAAAAAAAAAAAAAAAAAAAAAAGGTAACATTTAACACTGGCCTCATCCCTAATCCATCACACACATGTGAGCTAAATAGCCAGCAACCACTCAAATCCCTCCTGTTTCTCTTTCTCTATCACTGGGCTATTTCACTAAGATATTATCATGCTGACTGGTAAAAGTGATGCCTTTCTGCCTAAAAAATCTCTCCCCATTATTCTCCATGCAGCCCTTAAATAAGCACGTTCACGCTAACCACAGAGCTCAGCCGTGTCATTTCCACATCAACCGAGTCTGCGTTGACAGGACAGAAAGAGCTCTCTACACACAACCATACTCTCCAATCATACACGGGAAGAGAAGAGATGAGATTTCTGATTTCCATGCCACTTCACAATTGCATTCATCACACAAACACTCAAAAACACGCACGTCTGGATAAGTACAGGTTACAGCACTGAGAGTAGTCACATATGTCCTTGCAGATCACACAATCAAATGCATCTTGCGGACTCCAAAGTGCATGTGTTGGAGTCTGTGTACATGCACGGTAGAATGCATGGTTGGTCGTCTTGCATTTATGACCACAGGGTAAGGTTAGTTTTAATATGTAATATGCGTATGAATTCTTCTGTGGTATCACTAGCACAATAAAGCTTTAAGAAATTCATATTTTACTAAGATCAAGGCTGTATACATATTTCATGGAACATATACTGTAGCATGCACATCATGCATGTGATGGAACAGAACATATATATTAAGCATTCATGTGCTCACATTATCATTGGGATACTACACTACTTCAAGGACTGTTAATGGACCCCCTGATGAGTGTATAACGCACAAAAAAATGTCTGGAATTATAAGATACAAAACTGAATGGCTGGCTCCTACGCAATATGGGATTCACCTACTGGTTTTAGCAGTCCTCTAGTGATAGGTTGTTCATAAATGATTCATTCATTTTGATGCGTTGACTGAAGTTACACAAACTGTTTAAAGCTGCACAGATACAGCATATAAATGTTTTTACCCCAATATATATAGCAGAAATAATGTTATGAAATTAATGTTTATATATGAAAATTGGCACCACTTAGTCCTAAAATTTAATTTTGAATGAATAATTTGAGTGAATTAAACTTGTTTTGTTTCTAGATGAATCAGTGATTTTGCACAAAATAGTTGAGTGAATGATTTAATGACTCAGTCTTAAAGAGTCACTTGTCTTCACCTACTGGCGTAACGATGTAACCTGCCAGAAGAGTCATTGAAAAATCCCAACTACTAATGCATTACCAAAGATTAACGAAGACTAGTGCTAGGTACAACATGTATATATGAATATATAATCTAAACAAGAAACATCTCTAGAAATGTTTAAGCCTAAAGTATACTATAGACATCCACATTCAGCGGCGGTCTGTGCACGCTTTACGTGAGAATATTATTCTCCATTGTTTCTGTTTTGGTTCTTGTTCTAAACTTTGCATGCAGGGGCAGATCTGCTACTTTTCTTCTTCTAATTGCCATGTAAATGACACGACTCAGTGCTGCCCTCTGGTGTCTTGTAGAGTATAGAAATGCAATTGTATTGGGCATGTGTCAAACACATCCATCTGCGCTCATTCGTGGTTGAGTATACTTTGAAAGCTGTGTGAACACGACTGTGTGCTGAGACAGAACAAAATGTGGTAAATTAAGTATACCCGGACCTTTAGTCTTGCATTATAATTGCAGTTGTAAGCATTGAATAGATTTGCCACACTTTAAAATGATGTTATCTACTTAGAGAGTTGTTGAATATGTAAATTATTGTTAAACTAGTGTGTCAGAATTTGTTAAAATTAAATTGTTTCCTGAAATGAATAATGCTGGAAAAACAACCTAGGTATCTACAAAAGTTAGATTACAGATCAGACACTTGTGTATGTGACAAACCTCCACAGACTGTGTCTTGAAAATTACCCACATAAATTCTCTTAATTATTATAAACACAGTAAGGCATGAAAACTAAACGAAACAGAAGTCTACAGGGGTATAAGTGCAAAACAGTAGAGAAAAGAGTTTTCATAATGCCTTTCATTTGGGAAGAGAACAAGTTGATGGTAAATTGGAGAGGTCAAGTTAGAGAAAAGCTGCACTAAAAGCTCACAAAAGCAAGGAGAAAAAAATAAGAGTAATTTCACCCTAGTTTTTTCAACATATTTGAGGTTCACTCAAAAGGAAAGTGCATGTTTTTTTTTTTGTTTTTGTTTTTTTTAACCAACATCTAGTACCTAAAGGAACCATGTAAACACCATGGTACATGAATGTGGTATGATCAAAATACCATGGTATTACCATCTGATACCATGGTACTGCCACAGTATTTTTGAGTACTCTTTTCCTCAGTTGCTGTAAGTGTAATAGCAACAGTTACACTGTAATGTTACAGTATGAATGTGTTTCAGAGAACAAAGACCAGTTACAATCAAACTGGGCTAATTATAACAGAAACAGCACAGTGTAACCACAAAAGCATGTAAATAATTTATGTTCAAATTAAACAATTTCCCCTTGTCATTGATTCATAATGAACATGCAAGCCAGAGTTCTTGTGATGGCAAATCTTACTGACCACAATTTTTAGAATGACAGTTTAAAACAATTGTGCTTTTTGGTTAGACTTTATAACAAGGTGTCCTTGTTAAAGTGTAACTATATAGTAATATACAGTATAATTATATAGTAATAACCAGTGTTGGAGGTAACGCATTACAAGTAATTTGAGTTACCAATCAGATTACTTTTTTCAAGTACCTAGTAAAGTAAAACACTATTTCAATTTACAACAAAATATCTGTTACTTTTTCAAATAAGTAACATGTTACTTTGTTTTCACATTTATTGACTGACAGCTCTCCTGTCCTCATGTTGAGAGTAAGTGCAGATGTGTTGTGTGCACTGTGTAAACATGAGGGTTACTGTAGTTCTAGACTAAATGTGAACATGCATTTCTCAAAATGAATTAAATGCAATCTTAGTATTTTACGCAAACCTGTAATAACTATATTAAATTACATATACTTTACAGTATGTGTTTAATCTAACTTTTTTAACCAATGTCTTTACTGTTAACCTTCAATGATCTAATTCAACCATACTAATAAGCAAAAATTACTTTAGATTATATTTAGAAATAAGAGTGTTGAACTTCCTCCTCCTGTATCCTATTCTTCTTTAATACAGAATGGCGGCACAGCTGAAAGATTTGTCTGAGCCTCGCCCTCTACTCTACAGGCGTAAATATGCATTTTATTCAGCCTGAAGCTTATTCATTTCACTTTTAGTGTAAAATGGTCTTAACATTTGCCAAAAATAAAACTTTTTTGTTGTTATTGAAAACAAACAAACAAGCAAGCCCAACACAGGTGAGAAAAAGTAACGCAAAAGTACTGTAACTCATTACTTTTCATAAAAAGTAATGCGGAGTAACACAATATTGTAATGCATTACTTTTAAAAGTAACTTTCCCCAACACTGGTAATAACAGTGATTATAGTAAAATATAATATAATTATATACTAAGTAATATTTATTAACAACATGTACTTACTCTAGGTTTAGGAATGTGGTTTGGTTTGTTGCATGCAAACATTTATATGCAAAATGTACTGTTATTACTATAGTAATTACACGGACACTTAAATAGTGTTACTAGCTTTTCTTCTCTGATTTCTTTTGTCTTCCATGGAAGAAAAATAACCATGCATATAAAGAATTATCAATTGTCATTTTTAGGTGAACTCTCCCTTTAACTACAGCAGCCTAAAATATTTTTTTGGGGAAAAAAAAATAAAAATTCTCCAAACGTCTTTGTGTAGCAACTTCTGTGTAATTATTTTTTTATGGTCTGTAGACACAACATGTACAGAACACATATAAAACAGCACAATAGTCCATTAGTACAAGCTCACTTGTTTACATGATTGCTTTTCAAAACATAAAAAAAAAAAAATAATGATCTGTTTTTGGCTGTAAGGAACGGGAGCTAGCCACAACCGAAAAAAAAAAAAAAAAAAAAAAAAAGATTTTCCACATGAGAAAGCAAGAAAGTGAGGAAAAAGGAAAGACGGGCGGGTGGGGGGAAGGATTCGAAAAGCTCTGCAGCAGCGGATTAGTGAGCAAAGTAGTTGTGAGCGGCAGACATTGAAAGAAACATTGCTCTCTTTACATGTTTTTAATTTCATTAAAAATGTAAAATGGCTTTTTGGAATATGCAGCGTTTGGGAGAGTGCAGCAAGAAAGAGCTCAGGGCTCCATCTAATCAAAAAGAGGCAGAAAAAGGCATGGAGAGAAACTGCCTCATGCAGAAGTGGGAGATAAACACTTGCTACACGTATGGTCAAAGCCTCCCCAGTCCAGCGCTCACTTAGCCGCAGTACAGTTCTCCTCTAATCTTGTGCCCTGCTCCGGATTTTCTTGTTTATTTTTTTTTTAATCTGCTTTCACTGGAACATTACATAGACTAAAACTGCAGAAAGACAATAATACAACTACCTACCATAACTTCTACACTGTAAAACTCAATAAGTTCAGAATACTCAAAACATTTGTGGAAACTTATTACCTCAAAGCAGTTAAAGGTGCTCTAAGCGATCCTGGGTGGAGTAACTTCCTGTTGGCGTTCAAAGTATTGTCAAACAAAACAGAGGCTAGCTCAGTCATGAACAGTCATGAAAATCATTCTTAAAATCATTAAAATCATTCTTGTCGGTTATTGGCTGGAGCATGTTTATTATGATTCGTGGTCCAGGCTGCACAAGGTAGTTTTTGTTGCCGTTTTTGGAACTTGTGGCGACTACAGAGACAAATGTATGTGTCAAAAATGTTTTGGCCTAAAAACGTGTGACATCACTTTAAGTAAACTAACTAATTGTTTTAAGTTAGCAGTACTTAAAATGTTTGTGACAAGTGTCATTGTGGTGCAGAGGTGTTTCTCATTTACTCCCTCAGGTCGGCGGTCACGAATAGCCATAGTTAGCGATCTCCGGCTTCTGTTAGTTCGGTTAGTTCCTGGATTGCCTATTCTTCTTTAGCAGGCATTTGTGGATAAAAGGGGCAGAGTGCCCTCCGGCTGCAAGTATGAATTGAAAACACAGTATACAGCACTCATAGTAATGACAATAAATCCTGAATAAATATTACTCCTCTGTATAGAAAATTGACAAACATATGAGAATCCATCAATATTTCTCCAAATGTGCATGCTTTTAAGCTAAAAGCCTATATGAAATGCCATAGAGGTAACATAATTGTTCAGACACTCTGCATCACAGAAATACATTATATTTTAAAGAATATAATAGAATACCATTATTTTAAATTGTAATAATATTTCACAGTATTGCTGTTTTTTCTGTATGTGCGATTTACCCCATGATGAGATTTGAGACATGATCAACAGATTGTTTTTTCACAGCCTACCTGTCTGAAAGAGCTAATTATTTATGCAGGTCATTAGAGCTCTTTATGCGATTCTTTTGTCTTCTCAGGTGAGAATCACCCATTATTCATGAGGATTCACGCCTCCACGCATACTGTGTTTCTTGACCACAGATGTTTTAGAAAATTTAAATCTCTCTATTTTTTTATATGAACAAGCAGGCAGCATACTTTTTACCTCATTTTGAAGCAAAAACTCTACTCTACATCCTCCAATACCCAGAAGTCTTGTGAACAAAGATTTAATATATATATTGTTTGGTTTTATTTCAGTGACTTAAGTTTTTTTGTTTTTTCAATAACCACGCATAAACGTTATTCCTTCAAAAACACAAACATGTACATACATGTTCCTCACATATTATTGTAGCCTAGTTTGTGCTGAATACAGTGTAATGACACTTTTTTCATTAATATGTTTATGAAAAACTGAAAAAAAGCACAAATGTCAGGGCATGTCAAAACTTATCCAGGGTCCCAAAAATCCTCAGTACCCTGAGGGTTAATAATCATGTCACTGGCATCCCTTCGCTCCCACAGTTCTCAGCCTTGCCCCACTCATCACAATGTTGATTACATACAGTTCATTTTCATCAAACGTTGCATTCAGATCTTGGTTAAATGTTAGATGGCAAATTACATGCTATCAAAGAGACTGTCATTGAATGTATATAATCAAACAACATACAGTATATATGGTATTAGAAGTTCTGCAGCCCATTCTCAACCAAACCACAGGCTCTACTCTTCACCACAATGGTAACTCTACAAAACTAACATAACAGAACCCCTTGTATATCCCAACATAACACAACATTAAACATTAACTTATGTCTCCCCATGTTAATCTTGTGCAAAATCACACAAAATAACACTTAATTTCAACATTTATTTATACAGTCTGAAGCAAAGCATGCTAGGAATTAGAAATCTGCTGCAACTCAATCATACTAAGTTAGTAAATTACTACAATGACATTTTGAGTTCATGCCATTTTGAATTTTCATTGACATTTTGAGTTCACTTTCATTATTATTTGAGTGAAACAAACTCATTTCATTTAATTAATTTCACTGCTCAGTTTTACAGTGAGGCCTTTCCCTATATAACCGGAGGATATGGTCAATAGCTTAGATGATTCATCTTCAGTATTCTCAATTCACTATTTTCATCTCAAATGAAATAGCAGAATTTCGAGGCTGATGTGAGGATTGGGAAAACACATCCACAGGATTTTATATACTACATGTGACGTTTTATTGAAATGAACCGTACACAACATCATCTCGGTTACCTTGAAGCTGACATTAGCATGATGTTTTGTTGAAAATCTGACTCTTTTATTTAGTTGGTTGTATCACTTAGAAACAAGCCTTCACATTCTAAAATGGGCCACATGGTGTTACATTATTCAGCTTCAGTGAATTTGCTTCAGTGAGAACAATGACTAATATCAATAAAAATCACTTTATAAGGTTATGCATGATAATTCTGCTGGAAAATCCAGCTAAAACCAGTGTTTTAGAACATGGTGGCTGGTTTCTAGCTGGTGCAAACAGCTTCTTAGCTGGTTCATTTACATGACTTGTGTCAACAGTGTATTTAAGCATGAAGTGTCTGTCATCTACAGTGTTACCCAATGGTCAACACAGCACTCTCAAAGTTCAAACGATTTTGATTTTGACCGCAGTACCACTGACCTTTTGAAGCACAGCCAGTGATTGATCCGGACACATTAATTTGCAACACTGATGATGTCTTTAAGAGTACAAATCAACAGCAACAAAAAAAATTGTTCTTGAATGCCTCAACATTTTTACTGATTTTAAGATTCTTGCCAAGGCTGCATTTATTGATCAAAAATACAATAAAAACAGTAATATTGTGAAATATTATTAGAATTTAAAATACTGATATATGATATATCAACAGAGTAAATATCATATTTATTTGATATATTTATTGATATGTTAAATTATAATATGAAATTTCTTAATTATATTATGAAATATGTTTAGTTATATTCTGAAATTTTAAACACAATTTAATCTGGTTTCAGCATGATTAGTACCTTTCATAATTAGTGCTAAAATTATTAGCATTGTAACCAGCCACGTTGGTTTTTGAAGTTGGTGTTCCTATCAGATACAGTAGCTTACACAGCAAGATCACTTTGGTCAACTAGCTTCACAGACTCATTTTTATTGGTTAATGCTGCCTTTACGTGCAATCAAAAATTTCCTAATTCCCACTTCTGAAGTCATAATTACAAGCTTGTCACGTTCAATAGGAATCATGGAGGAAATCAGGTTCATTCGATCTTATTTCAGCCAAAACGTATATATTAAGACATTAAGATATTTAATTTTGAATAAAATGAATCATCCAACATAAACATTCACACTGTAAACCCAAATAAGTTGGCAAAACTAAAAAAAAAAAAAAAAAAAAAAAAATTGAGGCAATGACTTAAAATGATCATGTAACCTCAATATAAACAGTTTTATTAGTGTAAACTTAGCTAGCTATAACAAGCTAAAAATATTTTTGGTGCACCTAAACAACAAAATAACTTTTATATGGGAATGGCCGATTTCAAAACACCGCTTCAGAAAGCTTCAGAGCATAATGAATCAGCCTATCGAATCCTGATTCGGATCGCATGTCAAACCGCCAAACTGCTGAAATCACGTGACTTTGGTGCTCCGAAACGTGGATTAGACACGCTGATTCATAATGCTCCAAAGCTTCATGAAGCAATGTTTTGAAATCAGCCATCACTATATAAAGTCGTTATTTTGTTTTTTTTGGCGCACCAAAAATATTCTGGTCGCTTTATAATATTAATATTGAACCACTATTCTCGCATGAACTGATTTAAATATGTTTTTAGCACATCAATGGATCTTGAGAGAGGTAATGTCATTGCTGTCTATGCAGGCTTCACGGAGCCATTGGATTTCATCAAAAATATCTTAATTTGTGTTCTCAAAGATGAACGAAGGTCTTACGGGTATGGAACGGCATGAGGGTGAGTAATAAATTACATTATTTTAATTTTTGGGTGAACTAACCCTTTAACAATAACATGGTATAGCACTTGCTGAATGAGTACAGCAATATAAAGCTTTTACATACTTGCTCTCAAACCAAACCGCATGCACCACTTGTCAATATGATGGTAACTCTCCAAGAACTCTCCTTCAGATGGTTATTCATACACTAAAAAATGCTGGGTTGTTTCAACCCAAGTTTGGGTCAAAAATGGACAAACCCAACCATTGGGTTAAATTTTTAAATGCATTTTTTAACACAACGGTTGGGTTTATCCATATTTGACCCAAATTTGGGTTGAAACAACCCAGCATATTTTAGAATGTATATGTAAATATGCACAACTTTAACACAGAAGACAAAATAATGTAGCTGTTGCAGGGGGGAAAAAATAAAAAATAATGATGAATACCAGTCACAGCAACAATCATTCTCCTCTCCGACATGTTTAATGGTTATGGCACGCCCAACTCGGAAACTCAGGTATCAAAATTCTTGGAGTTTCCCAGTAGTAAATAAAACTCGAAAGGTTGTTCATGTCCAATTAATGTCCAGTAAACTCATATTTACGATAATTCCAATAGCATGTGAAGGCAACTTAACTGCTACCAGTCCACCATCCAAACCAGCATGTATTACCATGAAGGCTAGTTGTTTCCGTAGGGCCCTCCCACACTTTCTCTCTATAATACATACACATATGCTAACACAAAGTTAAGCTAAAGTAATAAAGCCTCCTCTTGATTTCTTTCTCTAACAGTTTGGTGCAGTTTAAATGAATTAGCTACAGCAGTCCAATCCCATCATGCCTCAGCTCCTTCAGATAAAAAAAATAAAATAAAATACACAAATACATAAATCAATTCCAACCATTGCACTCTGACACATGAATAACTGTACTCAACCTTCAGACCCTCCCTCCTCTACTGCATTCCGCTCTGCAAAAAAACAGCCCCTCCCTCAAAGTCAATCTTTATTTTTTCTCTTATAACCTACAGCAACAGCAAACATTTGAATAATTATGCAAATTCCCATCCAGAAAAGTGTAAAAATAATGATCAATAGCCTATGAAAAATGAATCAGGACAAGACGAAGCATCTCCGTTAGCTCTTCCTCTCTCACTCTGTCTTGCCTCTCACGATGAAAGAGTTCAAAAAGATTGAGAGTTAAGTAAGTAAATAAATAAATAAATAATAAAGCAAATGCACAAATAAATGAATAACCAGAAGCTAAGCTGATAGGACACCATTGTGAGCAGCCCTTTAAAGAGCTTGTTTTTTAGAGTTCATATTTACCCAGCAACTGCCCTTGAGTTTTTTTTTTGTTTTTTTTTTTCCACTTACTGCTATTATTTTCTAGCATAATTATAGGTCAGAATATCAAATGTCCTCAGATAACAATATATAAACACCAGTTTGCTTCATGCTACACTGAAAAATATGACTTGGTTTTAGATAAACAATTACTGTGCATCAAATATTTCTTTTTCCATTGCAGTTACTGTCGTTATTCATCATATCTGCATGTGGAGGGATCAAAATATGGGTGGCCTTTACAACAGATGCTGCTGTTGGATATTTGTGAATGGGAGTTGTGTTTGTGTATGTGTGCATTAGGTAAAGAGAGAGAGGTAGCGCTTTATGAATAGCTCAGAAGGAACGAGGTGACAAGGCTGTATATCATAACACAGTAATCCTGTTCTCACAGAAAACAATGGAAGTAACTGATACCAGGCCAAGAAAAGCTTTCTCGCTCTCCCGTATAAACAGAACTGCTTGCTACCATTCTCATGATCCCATATAGTGTGGCCATCCTGTTGGCAAATGTTCGTAAACAATAAATGTATTTCATAATGGCTGAACGGACTGAACGATAGCATGACTGCATTAATGGATGTATGGATGGGTGGATGGGCTTTGTGGAAAGAAATACTGCTTTTATATGAAGACGACCATTATAGAAAAACGTTTTTTTTGGTGTTTTTAATATACTTTAAGACAAACCATGTGCAAATTCATAAGTCAACACCATTGCTGAGTATTTTCTCTTTAAAACTGCAGTAAACCAAAGACCGTTTCAAACCCGCGGTTTGAAATCGCTGGTGTCTGTGACGTTACAAACTACCTTATAACCAATCACGTCAACATGCTGAGGGGCTTTAGCATATCATTAACTTACTGTGCAAGGGAGTCTCAAAAGAAGGTTATCTCGGCAGGCTATATTTTTCTATTGATATGAAAAATCATGTAGATTTAGCAATATGGTGGGTGTATGATGTACAGTCAAACCAAAAATTATTCAGACAATTTTGATATTTTTGATATTTTTACTAGTGGGTGCAGGACACTATAGTTCATTTATGTAAGTGAGAATAGCAAAATAAAGTAAACTATGACATATTTTACCCAAAAATTCTTCATACAGTGGACAGCCAGTAAAACTGATAAAAGCTTGTGTGAGTGAATAGTCTGGGTAAACCCAGCCTGATCGGCCGGCAACTCAGTCTGGAAACCCATGCATTCATTTCTGCTGCGCTGTTACACTTTTGCGGGAACCAATCACAGACTGGCTTATCCACCTTGCTCGCTATTGGCGGGTATAACAAGATGACGATAGAGAAGCGACTTCAATGCCCCTTGATGGTAGACAATATTTTTATTATTTGCTCTATATGTTTCGTCTCCCTGCTTTTTGAATCTCACGCCGCCTGAGCTGACTGGAATTCTTTTTAATTGTCCTGACAATGACGTAGTTTAGGGCGGCTATATTCCGTGTTCATTTACACTAAACCAGAACAGTATCAGAGTCTCCTTTTAAACTCACAACGATGCTGAATGACTTCTTTAGTTAGCAA
Organism: Chanodichthys erythropterus; assembly: GCF_024489055.1. Classification (NCBI taxonomy): domain Eukaryota; kingdom Metazoa; phylum Chordata; class Actinopteri; order Cypriniformes; family Xenocyprididae; genus Chanodichthys; species Chanodichthys erythropterus. The sequence continues at coordinate 14,770,817 of NC_090232.1, forward strand.
ACAAATCGCTCGAGTGGGTGTAAATACTGATCACTTTCATGTTTTTTGCACAACCTGCAAAAATCGCTCCATGCCATTGCTGCTTCTGCAAACCGCGGATCAATGCTACAAACCAATACAAACTAACCCTGCGTCTCAATCAGCTCCCCAGTTCCCTAGGTCGTGAATCAGTATATCATGAAAGTGAATGTGGCTGATTCCCTGATCAGTGCCCTGACTAGTGAACTAGGGAGCTGATTGAGACACACGGTAAACCTGTCTGGAGTTTTCGCATCGCTCTGCAAAGTACGTCATCCGGATCGTTGATCTGATTGGTTGAAGGACTATCCAATTGCGTGACTAATGCTCGTTGATCACGCCTCTTGTGCAGTAGGAAATACATAGCAAACTCCCCAGACCAATGTTCAATTTTAAATTGAGCTTGGTCTGGTGATAGCCAGACTAGTGAGTGAGTGGAGGTGGGGCTAATTCTCATATTCATAGATCCATGTATATTAAATGAGGCAAGGGTGTAAAGTTATATTCAAGCTATTTTAGGGCACTAAGATTTTTTTTTTTTTTTTTTTCCACAGGAAAAAAGCGTTTATATATGTAATTCTGGTAATCAAAAATGAGTTTTAAGAGATAAAATTATTGACTACAGGGGGACTTTAAAGGCACAGTGTGTTAGTTTTGCTGCTAGAGGTCACTTATTCAAAACAATAACAAAGGCGTAGTTTGATGATGCCATGAATGAGCGTGGAATCATGGGAGTTAAGTGCTAAGTTGACTTAAGCCACGTTTCCACCACATGAACTTTCCCCAGGAGCTAGGGACTTTGGGGTGGTACTCTGTGTGTTTCGACCGCAGGAACCAGGGTCTAAATGAAGTTCCAGGTAAAAATGTCCCCCTCAGAAAGTCCCTGCTCGCTAGGTAGTACTTTTTCAAAGTTCAGGAACTTTTGGGGATGGGACATGGGCACTGAACATGTTGATTGGTTGAGTTGAGTTCATGCAGCATTTTGATTGGTTTGATTTGATTGGTACGTCACCGGACTTAGTGTTCACAATACAACAGATCGCAATGGAAATGCGGACAGCAACAGGACTGTGGGAAAATAGTTCCTTGGTCAAATTGTTCCTTTGGACTGCAGTTCCCATTTCAAGGGCCGTTCAGACGCTGACAGAAGCTACAAGCACGTGGGATGTGTCTGGGATTGTTTCTCATCTCTCATTTCCTTGTTTCGCTTGTTGCGTCATCTCAGCTGTGGTGTGTTTGGTCTTTTTTTAAGAGAAAGTAATACTTTTATTAAGCAAGGATGCATTAACTTGATCAAAGCAGAAGACATTTAGAATTTAACAAAAGAATTTGACTTAAAGTTGAACTTGATATTCAAAGGATTCTGAGAAAAGAAAAAAAAAAGTTTACTGGTTTCCACAAAAAATGTAACTGTTTTCAACATTGATCATAATAATAAATGTTTGAGCAGCAAATCAGAATATTAGAGTTATTTCTGAAGGATCATGTGACACTGGAGTAATGGCTGCTGAAAATTCAGCTTTGTCATTACAGAAATAAATTACAAATAAATGTATGTAAAATATATAAAAAAATATGTAAAATGTATTCATAATAAATGAATAAAATATATTAATTTATTTAAAATAATATATTATAATTATTTACAATATTACAGTTCTACTGTATTATTGATCAAATAAATGCAGCCTTGTTAAGCATAATAGACTTCTTTCAAAATTGTTAACAAAACCTCAAACTTTCCAATGGCAGTGCATGTCTCAGCGCTTTATCTTAATTTATAGGCATTTAAACATTGATAATAAAATACTGAAATACTGATTAAAATGTTTAAAGTTGATAGCCCAACTAACCTCATCCAAGTCAATCTAAAAACATTCACATTAACAATATGCATATACAGTTGTCACTTCAAACGCTTCAAACTAGCCTGCTTTAGCTGAACACCTACCAGTGCCATGTCTGGGATAATGCTGCTCAAACAGAAGAGTTCTCCAGAGTCCACTTGGTTAGCATATAGATTGCCTGCATGACTGCTCAGCCTATAGAACGTAACATATAGCGAGGTATGTGTCGACACAGCCTGCTCTCTCTAACATTAATCTACATTAAGTCAATGGTAATCCTACTGGAGTCATACAGAGTTAAAGCAAGGTTTGCTGTGTAGGCAAAGTTATCGTCAAATGAAAAGGATTACTGTGAGACTATAGAATGACCGGCTGGTTGTGAAAGTAAAAGATTGTGAGAGAAATGACGAGGCATATACTATACTATAAGAGGTTCCAGTGCCAAACATTTTGTGTAATGATGAAATAAATAAAACCAAATGAGAAAATTATGGCTTGCTTGTAAAAGTGGGTTTGTAATGCATGAAATGTTGGAGCACTTGTCTTATATATATATTTGGGACACTGTACAAATTGTGAATAAAAAAGGAATGCAATAATTTACAAATCTCATAAACTTATATTTTATTCACAATAGAATATAGATAACATATCAAATGTTGAAAGTGAGACATTTTGAAATGTCATGCCAAAAATTGGCTCATTTTGGATTTCATGAGAGCTACACATTACAAAAAAGTTGGGACAGGTAGCAATAAGAGCCCGGAAAAGTTAAATGTACATATAAGGAACAGCTGGAGGACCAATTTGCAACTTATTAGGTCAATTGGCAACATGATTGGGTATAAAAAGAGCCTATCAGAGTGGCAGTGTCTCTCAGAAGTCAAGATGGGCAGAGGATCACCAATTCCCCCAATGCTGTGATGAAATATAGTGGAGCAATATCAGAAAGGAGTTTCTCAGAGAAAATTGCAAAGAGTTTGAAGTTATCATCATCTACACTGCATAATATCATCCAAAGATTCAGAGTATCTGGAACAATCTCTGTGCGTAAGAGTCAAGGCCGGAAAACCATACTGGATGCCCGTGATCTTCGGGCCCTTAGACGGCACTGCATCACATACAGGAATGCTACTGTGATGGAAATCACAACATGGGCTTAGGAATACTTCCAGAAAACATTGCCGGTGAACACAATCCACCGTGCCATTCGCTGTTGCCATCTAAAACTCTATAGGTCAAAAAAGAAGCCATATCTAAACATGATTCAGAAGCGCAGGCATTCTCTCTGGGCCGAGGCTCATTTAAAATGGACTGTGGCAAAGTGGAAAACTGTTCTGTGGTCAGATGAATCAAAATTTGAGGCTCTTTTTGGAAAACTGGGACGCCATGTCATCCGGACTAAAGAGGACAAGGACAACCCAAGTTGTTATCAGCGCTCAGTTCAGAAGCCTGCATCTCTGATGGTATGAGGTTGCATGAGTGCATGTGGCATGGGCAGCTTACACATCTGGAAAGGCACCATCAATGCTGAAAGGTATATCCAAGTTCTAGAACAACATATTTGACCTTGCATTTTCCAACATGACAAAGCCAGACCACATACTGCATCAATTACAAAATCATGGCTGCATAGAAGAAGGATCCGGGCACTGAAATGGCCAGCCTGCAGTCCAGATCTTTCACCCATAGAAAACATTTGGCGCATCATAAAGAGGAAGATGTGACAAAGAAGACCTAAGACAGTTGAGCAACTAGAAGCCTGTATTAGACAAGAATGGGACAACATTCCTATTCCTAAACTTGAGTAACTTGTCTCCTCAGTCCCCAGACGTTTGCAGACTGTTATAAAAAGAAGAGGGGATGCCACACAGTGGTAAACATGGCCTTGTCCCAACTTTTTTGAGATGTGTTCATGCCATGAAATTTAACTTATTTTTCCCGATACATTTTCTCAGTTTAAACATTTGATATGTCATCTATGTTGTATTCTGAATAAAATATTGAAATTTGAAACTTCCACATCATTGCATTCTGTTTCTATTCACTATTTGTACAGTGTCCCAACTTTTATGGAATTGGGTTTGTATATATATATGGTATGAGGCATATATATATATATGGCATATATATATATTCACACAGATATTTTAATGATACAGACTTAAGAAAAGTTTGTATTAAAATCTGCACTGTCCAAACACCCACACACAAAAACAGAGCCATACATATATAAATCATATACTGTATGTATATCTGGTGTTTAAAATCTAATTTAAATCTGGAATCAGGCATATTATAATGAGTTTTCATGAGTAGACTTTTGACACTCAAAAAATAAATATATATATATATATATATATATATATATATATATATATATATATATATATATATATATATATATATATATATATATATATATATATATATATATTTAATAATTATGTCAAAATCATTTATGTATTTTATTAGATACATAATTTAAGATGAGCCAGGAAAGCAGAAAAGAGAGAAAATAACCAAGTAGTCCAAAATGAAACTATAAATCAATCACAAGCACGTTATCTTCCCACCATACAGGAAATAATAATAATAATAAAAAAACACAGAAAAACAGAATGAAATTAACTAAAGGAATAAAATAAATTCAACTATATTTAATATTTTTCACTTAAATAATTAACAGATAAACAAAAGAAAAAAAAAACTGTCAGAAGCTACGTTTGTTTTTTGTGTCTAACTTATTGTATTTGGTTTCTTCATATCTGTATTTTATTAAATCCAACTGATCACGCAGGTGCCTCACTCACGTGCACACACAACATATCAGCTAACTTGACATTCAGCCGCTCATCATCAAAACTAAAATGCAGTCAACCAAACATAAAAGTTATACTGCTCAAATTAAATGGTTCGCTGTAAAATCAGCATGCTCCGTGCCCAAACAAACAATTTTGTGAATGTGAAGGATGCTGCTTTATGTGGATGTCGGAACACAAGTGAAATACAAAGCCTTGTTTTCATAATGAATAATAGTTTACAAACCATAGTATGTTACATGGTAAATATGTAAACATATTTGGATTTGTGCCGAATGAGAGGTGAGCCTAATGTCGTTTCAGGTAATTTTGGCTTGGGTTGTGTATAGGCTAATGAATGCCACTATAGCTAATTTGTGTTTTATTTTATACTTATATATATAATTTATAGTTACTTGTTCTGTTCTCAATAACGTTAAATTTAAAGTATTTGTTGTTAGGGGAAAATAGACTATAGTGTTTATAATGTTTGTAAATGTTTTGTTTTATTTACCAATATTTAATATGCATATAAATTAATGTAATTGTTTGCAATTACGAGGTTAACGGGTGTAAGATCAATTTCTCTTTCATGATATTACTTCCTCTTCTTGGCCGGGTTTCTTTTCTCCGTGTTGAAAACTTTAGGGGCAAGGCTTCTAAACTGAATTTTTGGGGGCATGATTTTCAAATAACAATTGTTTTCAGCCGACACATTTATTAACATACGATCATTCGTACGATGGACTTGGTGGCATATGATTTTTCATGAATCACACGTGAACCCTAACGTAAGATCATTTTTGCACTCGGATATCCACTCGTTTCTTCATTAGATTGATAAATTAAGCCTTTTATCCCCATACTGTAGGGTATACCCAACATGATCTTACGGCAGATCGTACGTATTTTACGAGATGGCTAACCTCCCTCGTAAGATTTCATAAGTTTTTTGCTAAATTGTATATATTTTATGAGTTGCAAATTCATATGGATTCGTACAAATGACGTACCCCTAATCCTGCCCCTAAACCTTCCCATCACTGGGGTTTAGACAAATCGTATGAATTTGTACGAGTGAGGTCGTAATGACCTCATAAAATACGTACAAATTGGTCATGAGATAGCGTTGGTATACCTGAAACACACACACACACACACACAAACACACACACACAGAAAGAGAGATCATGTTCCAATGCAAAACACTTTCTCCAATATGGAAGCTGTACAGTTTTCCCTCTAAATGATTTAAAGAGAAAGAATGGTTCAGCCTGACATCAAAAGCATTTCCTTTTGAATAAAGAAATAAAAAAAGGAAAGGCAGCAAAAACTGAAAAACAGGGGTGAAGGAGAGAGGAGGAAAAACATAGCATCTTTTCATGGAGTTGGGGGCACTTGAGATGCACACAAGGGCTGTTCACAGGCAGCATGATCAGTATTCTGAGGCAAGAGTCAGGGTGCAATATTCACTCGCCAAGGCAGTTGTTTATTGCGCTTTCTCATTTGCAATACTGTGCGTGTCAATTGATGTGCTATGATGCTTTGGATTACTTTTTTCCTTCTCTCCTTCAACCATGCAGTTAATCTCTCACTCTCTCTATCTCACACTCTCTCACTCTCTCACACACACTCACTCTCTCTCTCTCTCACTGGTATCTCTGAATAGAGACTCAGTATCCTCTAATGAGTTCAGCTCTTGGACCTGTCTGGACATTCTGTATGACACCTCACGGATTGTCACATCATGAACTGTGGCGTTGAGTGTATCGGTGGGAGGAAGTGGGCTCTGTCATGAAACGGTGGCTTATGTCTTTATATTCACCTGTGGATAAGCTCTCTAATGTCAGTTTGTTACTGGTCTTAATGTGCATAAATCACTGGTACATATTCAAAAAAATGCTCTTCTAATGTTTAATGTAAATGTAATAACTAAAACAGCTTTTCAATCCCTCACTACAAACCATCTGGCTCCATTTTAATATGTAACGCCCATTTTCACAATCCAATCAATTCCCAATTAATAAAACCAAAGCCCACTCCATTGTTTTTGTTGCTGATCATCTTGAATCTGAGATATGTTCAAATTCCGGATATAAAATGGTTTGTGAACCGTGCATCACA